>NC_137667.1:457871-495371 GCF_963422515.1 Blennius ocellaris | reverse complement strand
CTCTTCAGGACCAAACCAGGAAGCCTGGCCTCTCTGGAACCTGGACCCAGATGTGAGTTCCTCAGGGGGCAGTCCATGTGTGACCCCATTGAGTTTACGTCTGGACGTCAACCGGGGGATGAAGGGTGAGAACACAAAGAGTCTAGTCTCCTTTGATGAAGGGTGAGAACACAAAGAGTCTAGTCTCCTTTGATGAAGGGTGAGAACACAAAGAGTCTAGTCTCCTTTGATGAAGGGTGAGAACACAAAGAGTCTAATCTATGTTGATGAAGGGTGAGAACACAAAGAGTCTAGTCTCCTTTGATGAAGGGTGAGAACACAAAGAGTCTAGTCTCCTTTGATGAAGGGTGAGAACACAAAGAGTCTAGTCTCCTTTGATGAAGGGTGAGAACACAAAGAGTCTAGTCTACGTTGATGAAGGGTGAGAACACAAAGAGTCTAGTCTCCTTTGATGAAGGGTGAGAACACAAAGAGTCTAGTCTATGTTGATGAAGGGTGAGAACACAAAGAGTTTAGTCTCCTTTGATGAAGGGTGAGAACACAAAGAGTTTAGTCTCCTTTGATGATGGAACAAGGACGTTTCCTTTAAATGTTCATCTGTTACATCCCTTTAGTTCAGATCAGGGTTGTGGGGGGGCTGGAACCAGTACCGCCAGGAAGGAGAGCTTAGTAGACTTGAACCGGGACCAGGTGATCTGACCTGGACTTGAACCCGGGACCTGGTGGTCTGACCTGGACTAGAACCCGGGACTTGGTGATCTGACCTGGACTTGAACCCGGGACTTGGTGATCTGACCTGGACTTGAACCCGGGACCTGGTGGTCTGACCTGGACTTGAACCCGGGACCTGGTGGTCTGACCTGGACTTGAACCCGGGACTTGGTGATCTGACCTGGACTTGAACCCGGGACTTGGTGATCTGACCTGGACTTGAACCCGGGACCTGGTGGTCTGACCTGGACTTGAACCCGGGACTTGGTGATCTGACCTGGACTTGAACCCGGGACCTGGTGGTCTGACCTGGACTTGAACCCGGGACCTGGTGGTCTGACCTGGACTTGAACCCGGGACCTGGTTAGGGTTAGGACACAACTTATTTTTAAAGAGCAGATCACATTTTCAACAAATGAATCTCATCCATGAGAAAATCTGAGGGAGAGAAGTGATCAACACCAAGAGGTTCTAACACAGTGGAGGTGTTTGTGCAGGGACGTCCAGCAGGTTCTCCCCGGAGGCTCCGCCCCCCAGCAGCAACATCTGGACTCTGTGTTCACGGTGAGAACGAGTCTCCTTCAACACTTCAGTGTGGCAACAAGAGACTGGATGTGAAGTGGACCAGATCAGTCTGACCTCCTTCCTGCTTCCAGTCTTCACTGGGGCCTGAAGCGGGTTCTGCTGGAGAACCACAGGAAGTGTGACTGGTTCTAGCCCTGAAGACCCCCAACCCTCCACTCACACCTCCACCCGTCGTCAAACTGAACTCTAGATGTTTGTCTGTTCCAGCTGCTGGAGGCCAACATGGGGACGTTCATGAAGGAGGAGCTGAAGAAGATGCAGCAGCTGCTGGGGCCAGATTACCCAGCATGCCCCGGGAGCGAGGGGGAGGACGAGGACGGAGAGCGGAGGAGCAGCAGAGACTGTCTCCTGAGGATCACGCTGGACTTCCTGAGGAGGATGAAGCAGGAGGAGCTGGCGGGGCGTCTGAGGACCAGTAAGACGTCTTCCTCTGTCCTCCTCATGACGACCCGGCGAACACTGTAATCTGCCACTCCAACCCTAGAGACCCCCTCCAACCCCCCCCCCATCACCAGGGGACGCTGCCTCCCTACAGTCCTCACAGAGACACAAGTAAGGTAGTTCCTGATTGCCAGGAGGACAACAGAACCATCCAGGCCCACCAGGAGGAGGAGGACAACAAGTCCTCTCTCCCTTTACCATGATAGGCCTCAGCCCAGGGCCCAAGAGACCCACACCAGCCCACCCCCATAAGATGACCACGAGGCCCAGGGCAGACCTGGACCCACCGTGTCCCAGACGCTCCAATAAGACACTAAACTTTACCTTCTGTTTTTGTCTTCAGGAACGTCTGCTGCAGTCTGCCAGAAGAAAGTGAAAGGTGCCCTGAAGAAGAGGTTCCAGGTGGTGTTTGAGGGGGTCTCTAGAGCCGGAGAGCCCACCCTCCTGAAGCAGATCTACACAGAGCTCCTCATCACAGAGGGGGGGACTTCCGGGGTCAATGAGGAACATGAGGTCAGACAGATTGAAGCAGCATCCAGGAGAGCAGACAGAGCAGAAACCAGCATCAGACCAGGAGACCTCTTTAAAGCCTCACCTGGAAGCTCTCCACCAATCAGAACAGTGCTGACAAAGGGAGTGGCTGGCATTGGGAAAACAGTCCTGACACACAAGTTCACTGTGGACTGGGCTGAAGACCAAAGCAACCAGGACGTCCACTTCACATTCCCATTCACCTTCAGAGAGCTGAATGTGCTGAAGGACAGGAAGTTCAGCTTGGTGGGACTCGTTCATCACTTCTTCACTCAAACCAAAGAAGCAGGACTCTGCAGCTTTGAAGACCTCCAGGTGGTCTTCATCTTTGACGGTCTGGATGAGTGTCGCCTCCCTCTGGACTTCCAGCACACTGAGATCCTGACTGATGTGACAGAGTCCACCTCAGTGGATGTGCTGCTGACAAACCTCATCAGGGGGAAACTGCTTCCCTCTGCTCGCCTCTGGATCACCACACGACCTGCAGCAGCCAATCACATCCCTCCTGACTGTGTCGGCATGGTGACGGAGGTGCGAGGGTTCACTGACCCACAGAAGGAGGTCTACTTCAGGAGGAGGTTCAGAGAGGAGCAGCAGGCCAGCAGGATCATCTCCCACATCAAGACCTCACGAAGCCTCCACATCATGTGCCACATCCCAGTCTTCTGCTGGATCACTGCTACGGTTCTGGAGGAGGTGTTGAAGAGCAGAGAGGGAGGAGAGCTGCCCAAGACCATGACCCAGATGTACATCCACCACCTGGTGGTCCAGGCCAAAGTCAAGAAGGTCAAGTATGATGGAGGATCTTCCACAGATCCACACTGGAGTCCAGAGAACAGGAAGATGATGGAGTCTCTGGGAAAACTGGCTTTTGAGGAGCTGCAGAAAGGAAACCTGATCTTCTATGAACCCGACCTTACAGAGTGTGGCATCGATCTCAGAGCAGCCTCAGTGTACTCAGGAATGTTCACACAGGTCTTTAGGGAGGAGCAAGGCCTGTACCAGGACAAGGTCTTCTGCTTCATCCATCTGAGCCTCCAGGAGTTTCTGGCTGCTCTTCATGTCCATCAGACCTTCATCAAGTCTGGAATCAACCTGCTGGAGAAGAAACAACGACCCTGGTGGTCCAAAGTGTTGAAGAAGGACGTTCATCTCCAGCATCTCCATCAGAGAGCAGTGGACGAGGCCTTGAAGAGTCCAAATGGACACCTGGACTTGTTCCTCCGCTTCCTCCTGGGTCTTTCACTGCAGACCAATCAGAGTCTCCTCCGAGGTCTGCTGACACAGACAGGAAGTAGCTCACAGACCAATCAGGAAACAGTCCAGTACATCAAGGAGAAGCTGAGTGAGAGTGTGTCTGCAGAGAGAAGCATCAATCTGTTCCACTGTCTGAATGAACTGAACGATGGTTCTCTGGTGGAGGAGATCCAACAGTCCCTGAGATCAGGACGTCTGTCCACTGATGGACTGTCTCCGGCTCAGTGGTCAGCTCTGGTCTTCATCTTACTGTCGTCACAAGAAGATCTGAAGGAGTTTGTCCTGGAGAAGTACTGTGCTTCAGAGGAGACTCTTCTGAAGCTGCTGCCAGTGGTCCAAGCCTCCAGCAAAGCTGTGTACGTGGTTCAGGAACCAAGATGTAGAACTGGGTCCATGAAGAACATTGACCTGGTTCTCATTGTTGGTTCTCCTCCAGGTTGAGCGGCTGTGGTCTGTCAGAGAGAAGCTGTGGAGCTCTGTCCTCAGTCCTCAGCTCTCAGTCCTCCAGTCTCACACATCTGGACCTGAGTTTCAACAACCTGCAGGATTCAGGACTGGAACTTCTGTTTCACTCGGCAAAGGACCAAACCCCCAGATTGGAAAATCTCAGGTTTCAAAAATATGTGCCAACAATGTGTTCCACTAACATTTCATCATTCTAGTGTGGAGATCAGTCAGGACTTCACAGTAGCTAGCTAGGATTGGTTCCGCGGTCCTGAAACATCAGTCATGAAAACGAAACCAGCTCAAAACGATTGGCGCCTTCGTCCTCGTGGGATTTATGTGTCTGAAGAGAATTTGTTTACATCCCACATACTTTAGACCCGTGTTGCATTATTATCCGTCAAGCATCAGTTTGAGCTCCAGTGTGGAACCGATCAGAACCATCATTGTGTTCTGTAGGTTGATTGGTTATGAGGATGGTTGTGGTTATGGTTAGGGTTAGGGTTAGGGTTAGGGTTAGGGTTAGGGTTATGGTTATGTTTAGGGTTAGGGTTAGGGTTATGGTTATGGTTATGGTTAAGGGTTAGGGTTAGCAAAGCGATCTCAGTAGCTCCCCCACCCGTCCCGTCAGACTGGCCAGTTTGGTGTAGGGAGCTAAAGGCAAGGCAGTGGCCGGCGCACGTCTTGTACAAAACTTCCCTCTTCCGGAGCCACTTCATCAAATCTACTCCCGTCTGTCACTCTCCATGATCCCATCGGTGTCTTACTGAGATGATCCTTCGTCTCGAGGTTTCCTTTATTCTTCATCCATGAGGTCCGGTAGCAAGTTCTGATTTAAGATTGAAGAACGTCGTGTGTCTTTATTTGTGCTGCAGCGTTTTGAGTCCCACTACATTTCCAGGACATGGTCGGTTGTGCACCTCGGGGTCATTGAGTGTTTCACCATTTACCACAAGACACTCTCACCCTCCAGGACTCATCAAGCCCCGGAGGAGGTGCTGTGGCCAATTTGTAAAAACATTTTTTTATTTGATTTGTTTATTTGTTTAGGGTTCCTATGATCTTTTCCATCTGTTATTGATCAGTCTAGTTTTTGATGGAGAACAACGTCCCCCATTAAATCAGCAAGGATCATTTATACTTACCGTTAAGTTCCCCTGGTTCCACCAGGCAGGGTTGAGAATCGTCTTCCTCCTCGTGTTTTAAACACTTCCTGTCCAGCCCAGTCGGGACCAGCCCCGTCTCTCCGGTGTCTTCCCTCCTGGACGGGCTAGGACCTTCAGGACCAGCCCAGATCCACTCTGCCTTCCCAACCCCTGGAAGCCCCAGACAAGAGAGAGGATCTAAAGACCTCCCCCTCCGCTGGACTGGTTAATTGGTTTATTGGTTGGCTACTGCGAGGTGCAGTCACTGCAGGTCTGGTTGCACTTAATGAGCTGGTTCAACGCCCTGTGGAGGATCTCCACATCTCCCCATCCCCTAAGTACGAAGACAAGGGAGGCAGAACTGAGGGCAATGAAGCCTTTTTGGGCTAACCACCTCACCCCCCTGCCGGTTCGGGCATCTGCCCTACCCCCCCTCTCCGCCCATTTAACTCCGGGAGGAGGGGCGAGGAGAGCGAAACACCCCCCAAGCAAAGTCCAACTATGGCAACTGGTTAGGGTTAGGATCAGGATAGGGTGTAAACCCAACCATCCTAACCAACGAAGTTAGGTTTAGACCTTAAGGTTCTGAAGTTGTGACGATGCCGCCGCCCAGAGGGAGGAGAGAAGAAGACCAGGGAAGAGGAAGAGATGAGGGGCTGCTAGGGTTAGGGCTAGGACTAGGGTTAACCTTAACCCTAACCCTTATCCACAACCCTTAACCCCAACCCTAGCCCCAACCCCAACCCCAACCCCAACCCTAACTCTAACTCTAACTCTAACTCTAACTCCAACCCCAACCCCAACCCCAACCCTAACCCTAACCCCAACCCCAACTCTAACTCTAACTCTAACTCTAACTCTAACTCCAACCCCAACCCCAACCCCAACCCCAACCCCAACCCCAACCCCAACTCTAACTCTAACTCTAACTCTAACTCTAACTCTAACTCTAACTCTAACCCCAACCCCAACCCCAACCCTAACCCTAACCCCAACCCCAACTCTAACTCTAACTCTAACTCTAACTCTAACTCCAACCCCAACCCCAACCCCAACCCTAACCCTAACCCCAACCCCAACTCTAACTCTAACTCTAACTCTAACTCTAACTCCAACCCCAACCCCAACCCCAACCCCAACCCCAACCCCAACCCCAACTCTAACTCTAACTCTAACTCTAACTCTAACTCTAACTCTAACTCCAACCCCAACCCCAACCCCAACCCCAACCCCAACCCCAACCCCAACTCTAACTCTAACTCTAACTCTAACTCTAACTCTAACTCTAACTCTAACCCCAACCCTAACCCCAACCCCAACCCTAACCCTTACCCGAGCCCAACCCTAAGATTCAGGATTTGACTTAATGTCTCTGGGTTGTTGTCCTCCAGGTTGAGCAGCTGTGGTCTGTCTTGGAGAAGCTGTGGACCTCTGTCCTCCGTCCTCGGCTCTCAGTCCTCCAGTCTCACACATCTGGACCTGAGTAACAACGACCTGCAGGATTCAGGACTGGAGCTTCTGTCTTCTGGACTGAAGAGTCCTCACTGTAGACTGGAGGTCCTCAGGTCAGGACCAGCTGCTGCTTCAGCAGGGTGATGTTGTGGAGGATCTTCCTCCTTCCTGGTGGACTTGACGCCATGTTTGTCCCTCCAGACTGTCAGGGTGTATGGTCTCAGAGCAAGGCTGTGCCTCTCTGGTCCCAGCTCTGAGATCCAGGTCCTCCCGTCTGAGAGAGCTGGACCTGGACTACAACCATCCAGGAGACTCGGGGGTGGAGAAGCTGTCCTCTGTGGTGGAGGACCCAACCTGCACACTGGACACCCTCAGGTATGGTCACTCTCAGGTCTGGACACCCTCAGGTCTGGACACCGTCAGGTATGGTCACTCTCAGGTATGGTCACTCTCAGGTATGGACACCCTCAGGTATGGTCACTCTCAGGTATGGTCACTCTCAGGTATGGTCACTCTCAGGTATGGACACCCTCAGGTCTGGACACTCTCAGGTATGGTCACTCTCAGGTATGGTCACTCTCAGGTATGGACACCCTCAGGTATGGTCACTCTCAGGTATGGTCACCCTCAGGTCTGGACATCCTCAGGTCGGGACACTCTCAGGTATGGACACTCTCAGGTATGGTCACTCTCAGGTATGGTCACTCTCAGGTCTGGACATCCTCAGGTCGGGACACTCTCAGGTATGGACACCCTCAGGTATGGTCACTCTCAGGTATGGTCACTCTCAGGTCTGGACATCCTCAGGTCGGGACACTCTCAGGTATGGACACCCTCAGGTATGGACGCTCTCAGGTATGGACACTCTCAGGTCGGGACACCCTCAGGTATGGACGCTCTCAGGTATGGACACTTTTAATAAACTAATAAAATAAAAGCTTCATGCAGGACAATAGAGTCCACAGAGAGTCGTTGTCCTGGACACTGAGGAGACCCTGAGACTCCACAGCAGACCTGCTGCCCCCCTTGTCCCTGGAAGAACCAGGTCCTCCGTCAGGGCTGCTACTTGTCTGGAACTTGTCTGGTGCTTGTCTGGTGCTTGTCTGGTATTTGTCTGGAACTTGTCTGGTACTTGTCTGGTACTTGTCTGGTACTTGTCTGGAACTTGTCTGGTACTTGTCTGGTACTTGTCTGGTGCTTGTCTGGTACTTGTCTGGTATTTGTCTGGAACTTGTCTGGTACTTGTCTGGTACTTGTCTGGTACTTGTCTGGTGCTTGTCTGGTACTTGTCTGGTACTTGGTTGGTGCTTGTCTGGTGCTTGTCTGGTACTTGTCTGGTACTTGTCTGGTGCTTGTCTGGTACTTGTCTGGAACTTGTCTGGTACTTGTCTGGTACTTGTCTGGTACTTGGTTGGTGCTTGTCTGGTACTTGTCTGGGACTTGTCTGGTACTTGTCTGGTACTTGTCTGGTGCTTGTCTGGTACTTGTCTGGAACTTGTCTGGTACTTGTCTGGTACTTGTCTGGAACTTGTCTGGTACTTGTCTGGTACTTGTCTGGAACTTGTCTGGTACTTGTCTGGTACTTGTCTGGAACTTGTCTGGAACTTGTCTGGTACTTGTCTGGTACTTGTCTGGAACTTGTCTGGTACTTGTCTGGTACTTGTCTGGTACTTGGTTGGTGCTTGTCTGGTACTTGTCTGGTACTTGTCTGGTACTTGGTTGGTGCTTGTCTGGTGCTTGTCTGGTACTTGTCTGGTACTTGGTTGGTGCTTGTCTGGTACTTGTCTGGTACTTGTCTGGTACTTGGTTGGTGCTTGTCTGGTGCTTGTCTGGTACTTGTCTGGTGCTTGTCTGGTACTTGTCTGGTGCTTGTCTGGTACTTGTCTGGTACTTGTCTGGTACTTGTCTGGTGCTTGTCTGGAACTTGTCTGGTACTTGTCTGGTGCTTGTCTGGTACTTGGTTGGTGCTTGTCTGGTGCTTGTCTGGTACTTGTCTGGTACTTGTCTGGTACTTGGTTGGTGCTTGTCTGGTGCTTGTCTGGAACTTGTCTGGTACTTGTCTGGTACTTGGTTGGTGCTTGTCTGGTACTTGTCTGGTACTTGTCTGGTGCTTGTCTGGAACTTGTCTGGTACTTGTCTGGTGCTTGTCTGGTACTTGTCTGGTGCTTTTCTGGTACTTGTCTGGTGCTTGTCTGGTACTTGGTTGGTTCTGGTCTGACCCTGACAAGGAACCGGTGGTTTTTCCGTCGACAAGGAGAAAATTGAGAATCACGTCAAAGTGTCGCCATAAAACATCGGTTGGTCACTGCCTCCATTATCTAGAACCATACAAGCTTTAATGAGAACCTGGAGAACGAGGCACCGTGGTTCACTGGTCAGACTCTCGCCTCCACCATGAGACCTGCTTCAGGAACCGGTTCAGGAACTGGCCCCGTCACGAAGTCTTTCCACGTGTTCCCTTTGTTTCCAACACAAACTCTTGTCTATTGAATTTCCCACCGACGTACGAAGACGTTGACCAAACTAGGCTCTTGAGTCTTTTCAACATGTTGGGATCTGGTGAGGTTCTGCTGGTGCCGGTTCCAGACCGCAGGTCCAGGAAGTTCCGGGTCTTGTCCTCGGTCCACCGCTGCCTTGCTCCCATTGGGAACTCAGGAACATGAATGCAGACGCTGGTTTACGTTTCCTGTGGTGTCGACAAATCAGAACAGTTTGAGGGTCCAAACTGGACCTGGAACCAGAAGGGGCCGGCCTTGCTCTGTACAGAGGGACACTTTGTTCCCCTCATGACCGACTGTTGTCCTCCAGGTTGAGCAGCTGTGGTCTGTCTTGGAGAAGCTGTGGACCTCTGTCCTCCGTCCTCGGCTCTCAGTCCTCCAGTCTCACACATCTGGACCTGAGTAACAACGACCTGCAGGATTCAGGACTGGAGCTTCTGTCTTCTGGACTGAAGAGTCCTCACTGTAGACTGGAGGTCCTCAGGTCAGGACCAGCTGCTGCTTCAGCAGGGTGATGTTGTGGAGGATCTTCCTCCTTCCTGGTGGACTTGACGCCATGTTTGTCCCTCCAGACTGTCAGGGTGTATGGTCTCAGAGCAAGGCTGTGCCTCTCTGGTCCCAGCTCTGAGATCCAGGTCCTCCCGTCTGAGAGAGCTGGACCTGGACTACAACCATCCAGGAGACTCGGGGGTGGAGAAGCTGTCCTCTGTGGTGGAGGACCCAACCTGCACACTGGACACCCTCAGGTATGGTCACTCTCAGGTATGGACACTCAGGTATGGTCACTCTCAGGTATGGACACCCTCAGGTATGGACACTCTCAGGTATGGACACTCAGGTATGGACATTCAGGTATGACACTCTCAGGTATGGACACTCAGGTATGGACACCCTCAGGTATGGTCACTCTCAGGTATGACACTCTCAGGTATGGACACTCAGGTATGGACACTCAGGTATGGACACCCTCAGGTATGGTCACTCTCAGGTATGACACTCTCAGGTATGGACACTCAGGTATGGACACTCAGGTATGGACACTCAGGTATGGACACCCTCAGGTATGGTCACTCTCAGGTATGACACTCTCAGGTATGGACACTCAGGTATGGACACTCAGGTATGGACACTCAGGTATGGACACCCTCAGGTGACTTGTGAGTATTTTATATATACACAAAATCAATTTACCCCCAAAATATAAACCAGACAACAAACACAACAACCACAAACAAACAAAAGGAAACAAAAACAATTTGTTGACGTCAACATGCCTTGTAATTGTTTGTATTTGTCGTGTCGCATTATACATGTTGTCCTATTATTGTTTACATCATTTCTATATTGTGGTTTTATTGATTTGTCATCAATGAAACATGGAAATTAGTCGACACGTGACGTTGGAGCTCAAAGTCAATGCTGTTGGACGTCTTTTGTGTAAATGGCCAGAAGGGGGCGGAGCCACGTGAAGCCGGGCCTCCGGCGCCACGTGGCTCCGCCCCCTGACTGTGATTGGTCCTGCAGGGCACAGCGGGGGGCGGAGTGCTGGCTGCAGCCCGGACTGAGGAAGTGTGAGTTCCCGAGACGCGTCCAGACGTGGGGGGGGGGACGTCCCCGGGACATGACGTGGGGGGGACGTCCCCGGGACGTGACGTGTCGGGGGGATGTCCCCGGGACGTGACGTGTCGGGGGGACGTCCCCGGGACGTTACGTGGGGGGGACGTCCCCGGGACGTTACGTGGGGGGGGACGTCCCCGGGACGTGACGTGGGGGGGACGTCCCCGGGACGTGACGTGTCGGGGGGACGTCCCCGGGACGTGACGTGTCGGGGGGACGTCCCCGGGACGTTACGTGGGGGGGACGTCCCCGGGACGTTACGTGGGGGGGACGTCCCCGGGACGTGACGTGTCGGGGGGCCGTCCCCGGGACGTGACGTGGGGGGGGACGTCCCCGGGACGTGACGTGTCGGGGGGATGTCCCCGGGACGTTACGTGGGGGGGACGTCCCCGGGACGTGACGTGTCGGGGGGACGTCCCCGGGACGTGACGTGGGGGGGACGTCCCCGGGACGTGACGTGTCGGGGGGACGTCCCCGGGACGTGACGTGTCGGGGGGACGTCCCCGGGACGTTACGTGGGGGGGACGTCCCCGGGACGTGACGTGTCGGGGGGACGTCCCCGGGACGTGACGTGGGGGGGACGTCCCCGGGACGTGACGTGTCGGGGGGACGTCCCCGGGACGTGACGTGTCGGGGGGACGTCCCCGGGACGTGACATGGGGGGGACGTCCCCGGGACGTGACGTGTCGGGGGGACGTACCCGGGACGTGACGTGTCGGGGACGTCCCCCCCACGTAACGTCCCGGGGACGTCCCCCCCACGTATCGTCCCGGGGACGTCCCCCCGACACGTCACGTCCCCGGGACGATACGTGTCGGGGGGATGTGACGTGTCTCCTGTCCGTCCCCCTCAGACTCCCGCCGGATGCAGCTGGACCTGGACTCCCTGAACCGGAAGCTCAAGGTGTCGGACGGCGGCGACACGGTGACCTTCGTGCTGGAGAGCCAGCCCTACCCCGACCATACCGACCGCTTCGACTTCTGGACGCAGCTGCTGTGCGGCGGCGTGCTGAGTGGGCGGAGCTACTGGGAGGTGCAGTGGAGCGGCGAGGTCTACGTGGCGGCGACGTACCGGGGGGTCCGGAGGAGGGGCGACCGGAACCAGTGTCTGTTTGGACTCAACCGCCAGTCCTGGAGCCTCAAGTGCTCCGGGGACGGGTTTTCTGTCAGACACAACAACAGGGTGATCCCCATCTGCTCCTCCACCTCCACCTCCTCCACCTCCCCCTCCTCCACCTCCCCCTCCCCCCCCCTCCCCCTCCTCCACCTCCCCCCCCTCCGGTAGGGTCGGGGTGTATGTGGACCTTCCTGCCGGCTCCCTGTCCTTCTTCAGAGTTTCCTCCTCCACCTCCTCCACCTCCTCCTCCACCTCCTCCTCCTCCACCTCCTCCACCTCCACCTCCTCCTCCACCACCTCCCTGCTCCACCTCCACACCTTCTCCACCTCCTTCACGGAGCCTCTGGCTGCTGGATTTGGATTTGGCTTCACGCCGTCCGGTTCTTCTGTGCGTCTGTGTCGTCTCTAAGAAAGACCTGTGTGTGTGTGTGTGTGTGTGTGTGTGTGTGTGTGTGTGTGTGTGTGTGTGTGTGAGAGAGAGAGAGAGAGAGAGAGAGAGAGAGAGAGAGAGAGAGAGAGACTGTACCCACCATGTAACTCACAATCAGCCAATTATAAAAAGACAGTGGCCTCACTCATTTCCTCCCTCTCTCGCCCTCCATGTCTCTCTCTCTCTCTCTCTCTCTCTGTGTGTTGGGTTAGCTCTCTCTCTCTGTTGGGTTAGCTCTCTCTCTGTCTCTCTGTCTCTCTCTCTCTCTCTCTCTCTCTTGTCTTTTTATCTTCTTCACTGGACCCCCCCCCCCCCCCCCCCACTGCACAACCTGATTGTTTTTGATATTTGATCATAAAGCAAATTAAACAAAGGAACATCAAAGCCAAAAGGAGGACGTCAACATCTGGAGAGGCTGAGAGTCGATGAGCCAGTTGTTGTAACTGACCTCCACCTGGTGGAGAGACCAGGGAACTGCAGCCTCTTCCTGGACCATCGACGGGGAACCAAGGTTCTTCCTGGACCATTGACGGGGAACCAAGGTTCTTCCTGGACCATTGACGGGGAACCAAGGTTCTTCCTGGACCATCGACGGGGAACCAAGGTTCTTCCTGGACCATTGACGGGGAACCAAGGTTCTTCCTGGACCATTGACGGGGAACCAAGGTTCTTCCTGGACCATTGACGGGGAACCAAGGTTCTTCCTGGACCATCGACGGGGAACCAAGGTTCTTCCTGGACCATCGACGGGGAACCAAGGTTCTTCCTGGACCATTGACGGGGAACCAAGGTTCTTCCTGGACCATTGACGGGGAACCAAGGTTCTTCCTGGACCATTGACGGGGAACCAAGGTTCTTCCTGGACCATCGACGGGGAACCAAGGTTCTTCCTGGACCATTGACGGGGAACCAAGGTTCTTCCTGGACCATTGACGGGGAACCAAGGTTCTTCCTGGACCATCGACGGGGAACCAAGGTTCTTCCTGGACCATTGACGGGGAACCAAGGTTCTTCTTGGACCATCGACGGGGAACCAAGGTTCTTCCTGGACCATTGACGGGGAACCAAGGTTCTTCCTGGACCATTGACGGGGAACCAAGGTTCTTCTTGGACCATCGACGGGGAACCAAGGTTCTTCCTGGACCATTGACGGGGAACCAAGGTTCTTCCTGGACCATCGGCGGGGAACCAACAACACTGACAGTCAGTAACTCTTTCTGAAGTGTACAACAACAAAAACAAAGACTGAACTTCACACAAACATGGAGGAAATACAGTTCAAAGTACAAACATGGAGGAAATACAGTTCAAAGTACAAACATGGAGGAAATACAGTTAAAATACAAACAATAACTTAGGTACAGTATTTTCCATTACTTCAACCATTATGTGCATTTATAAGTCGATATTGTCACAGAATTGTTCACATACAAGTTTCCTGCAGGAAATGCAGTGGAGGAATTACCCACAATGCTTTGCCTCAAACACCCTGAGGTTGAACTGCAGTTCCGCTTTTCCACCAGGAGGCGGCAGTGTGGAGCCACTGAGCTGGATTTAACCCAGACCTTCTGAACTGGGCTACACCAACACACAATAAAAGCCCCACGCTTCCTGTCCGGGTTCCTGCAAAATAAAGTCTCTGTTTTACTTTGTTTGTTTGTTTGTTTTGTCAGATGCAGTTGTTCTCTACAGTAAAAGTCGATACCCGGGTCGAACTGTGTGATGAGATACTCGATGGTACAGAGTTACAACATGAACCTGAGCTGTACTGCACTGTACTACACTGTACTACACTGTACTGCACTGTACTGCACTGTACTACACTGTACTGCACTGTGCTGCACCGTACTGCACTTACTACACTGTACTGCACTGTACTACACTGTGCTACACTGTGCTACACTGTACTGCACTGTACTGCACCGTACTGCACTTACTACACTCTACTGCACTGTACTGCACTGTACTGCACTTACTACACTGCACTGTACTACACTGTACTGCACCGTACTGCACTGTACCACACTGCACTGCACTGCGCTGCACTGTACTGCACTGTACTGCACTTGCTACACTGCACTGTACTACACTGTACTGCACCGTACTGCACTGTACTACACTGCACTACACTGTACTGCACCGTACTGCACCGTGCTTCACTGTACTGCACTGTACTTCACTGTACTTCACTGTACTGCACCGTACTGCACCGTACTGCACCGTACTGTACCGTACTACACCATACTGAGCCGCACTCCACCCTACTGCACCGTACTGAGCCGTACTGCACCGTACTACACTCTACTGCGCCGTGGAAGCAAGGCGGTACAGTGACGTGTCTCTGCTCCTTCAGGCTCAAACTGACTGCAGAATGAGAAACAACGTCGTTCATTAATATTTCAGTTTGGTTACAGTCCTGCTGTAAATCACTGTGTGTGTGTGTGTGTGTGTGTGTGTGTGTGTGTGGTCTTCAGGGTTGCCTTGCCCTCTCCCAGTGTCACAGCCTCATTTCACACCAACATTTATTTATATTTCAGAAAATCGTTCTGAACAGGAAGCCCTGACTGACCGGTGGCCCCGCCCACTGACCACCTGACTGACCGGTGGCCCCGCCCACTGACCACCTGACTGACCAACGGACTGACTGACCAACTGACCAGCCCTTTATTGTCGACAGTTTCTCCTTCATGTCTTCAAAGGTCTCAATGACTTTGACACTTTGATGATTCACTTTGATGATTCACTTCTTTATTCAGCAGAAGCCATTTTGTGGGTCAGAGCGGTGGAGGGTAGAGGGTCAGGGCGGCGGAGGGTAGAGGGTCTGAGCGGTGGAGGGTAGAGGGTCTGAGCGGTGGAGGGTAGAGGGTAGAGGGTCTGAGCGGTGGAGGGTAGAGGGTCAGGGCGGCGGAGGGTAGAGGGTCAGGGCGGTGGCGCTAGCAGCTCGGGACCAGCGTGTTGCTCAGCGCCAGTACGGTGGGTTGTTCCCGTCGGAGTTGGTGTCCTGGTCTCTGGTGTTCTGGTCTCTGGTGTCCTGGTCTCTGGTGGATGAAGAATTGAACCGACAGTCACTTTAGTCCACCAGTGATCACTCAAATGCTCACATATGGTCATAAAAGCCATCAGTCCCAAAAAGTAACAAATCTGTCCCATACAAAGTGGAAGAGAGACGCCTGATGGAGATCAAGGAAGATCAAAGGAGATCACGTCTGTTGCCATGGAGATGCTCAGTGTTTCACAGTGATGTAGCTATCTGACAGGCTAGTTCGCATCGACATGAGCCAATGGCTAACATGCTAGTGATGCTACCTCGGTTCCACAAACAAACATGGGGTTGGCGAGGGTCTGTGCTCTACCGAGTGTAGCTCTAGGTTTGTTTTTTTTAAAGACGACAAACTAAAAAAAAGTTTTTAAGTCTTTGACATGACCAAATGGAACTGATCTTCAAAATACAGCAAACTGCTGGAAAACGGCTCAACGCCGCCCCCGAGTGTCCAGCAGTGGTACTACCGAATGTACTTGTGTCGTGTACATTTTCACAATATCAGAGTCCAGGAGAAATAATAGATTCTCACCCCTGAGTCTGTTCTACCGCTGGTCTGGGTGTGAAACCTGAACGACGACAACCAAGAACAACAAGTTATTTACAAACACAATATAGTAAATAAAGTAACAACAGTTATTTATTAACACAATATAGTAAATAAAGTAACAACGGTTATTTATTAACACAATATAGTAAATAAAGTAACAACAGTTATTTATTAACACAATATAGTAAATAAAGTAATTTTAGAATCACTTTCATGATTTTACTTTGATTTATTAATTACTTAAAACCTAGAACATCATTTGGGAAAAGTTTTTAGGTAAACAAAAAAAAAACAACATAATAATAATAATAGAATTAGTAATACTAACAATACAAAAACAGAACCAGGTTTTCCTCCACTACATTGTAACGTCTCAGTTTTTTCTTTAACCCTAACGAACCCTAATCTAACCCATCCCTAACTAACATAATTAACCTAGCTAACCTAACCTAACTTAACCTAACTAACCTAACCTATCCCATCCCTAACTAACATAATTAACCTAACTAACCTAACCTAACCTAACTAACCTAACCTATCCCATCCCTAACTAACATAATTAACCTAACTAACCTAACCTAACTTAACCTAACTAACCGAACCTAACCCATCCCTAACTAACATAATTAACCTAACTAACCTAACCTAACCCATCCCTAACTAACATAATTAACCTAACTAACCTAACCCATCCCTAACTAACATAACTAACCTAACCCTAACCTAACTAACCTAACCCATCTCTAACTAACTTAATTAACCTAACCCGAACCTAACTAACCTACCCTAACCCATCCCTAACTAACATAATTAACCAAACTATCCTAACCTAACTAAGCCAACCCATCCCTAACTAACAAAATTAACCTAGCTAACCTAACCTAACTAACCTAACCCATCCCTAACTAACATAATTAACCTAATCCTAAACTAACTAACCTAACTCATCCCTAACTAACATACGCAACCTACCCCTAACCTAACCCATCCCTAACTAACCTAGCAAACCCAACCCAAACTAACCTAGCCCTAAACTAACTCACTCCAAACCCTAACCAAACTAACCTAACTCAAACTAACCCTAGCTAACCTAACTAACCTAACCTAACTAACCTAACCAACCTAACCTAACTAACCTAACCAACCTAAACTAACTAACCGAGCCTAACTAACCTAACCTAACTAGCCAAACCAAACCCTACCCTACCCTACCCAACCTAACCTAAGTAACCTAATCTAACTAACCTACCCTAACTACCAAACCTAACTAACCAACCGTAACTAGCCTACCCTAACTAACCTAGCCCCATCCCCTCCCCTACCTTTCAAAAATGTCTTGAAAGACTTCCAGGCCTTTTTGATCTTCTTCTTGAAGCCGCAGTCGCCGGGTTCGGCCAGCAGGAGGACGAGCGTCACGACGACCAAGAGCATCGTCACCTTCATCCTGAAAACAACCACACATATAAACAAACACACATATAAACAACCACTGATATAAACAACCACACATATAAACAACCACACATATAAACAAACACACATATAAACAACCACTGATATAAACAACCACACATATAAACAACCACTGATATAAACAACCACACATATAAACAACCACACATATAAACAAACACACATATAAACAACCACTGATATAAACAACCACACATATAAACAACCACACATATAAACAAACACACATATAAACAACCACTGATATAAACAACCACTGATATAAACAACCACAGATATAAACAACCACTGATATAAACAATCACACATATAAACAACCACTGATACAAACAACCACTGATACAAACAACCACTGATATAAACAACCACAGATATAAACAACCACTGATATAAACAATCACACATATAAACAACCACTGATACAAACAACCACTGATATAAACAACCACAGATATAAACAACCACACATATAAACAACCACTGATATAAACAATCACACATATAAACAACCACTGATACAAACAACCACTGATACAAACAACCACTGATATAAACAACCACACATATAAACAACCACTGATATAAACAATCACACATATAAACAACCACTGATATAAACAACCACACATATAAACAACCACTGATACAAACAACCACACATACAAACAACCACTGATATAAACAACCACACATATAAACAACCACTGATATGCATATTTAAACACCCAAAAAAAAAAAAAATATATATATATATATTTAATGTTGATTAATGAGAATATTTACACTAAAATATAACCCAAGTAAATATAGTCCGGCCAAAAGTATTTGACTACATAGATGTGTGTACTAATATATAAAAGAAGGATTTGCACTAAACGACCTGCTGCAGGAATTTATCTTCAACCTCGGAATCATTTAGATTTATTTACCTGTCGGCCGGCGAGAGCAGAGAAACACTGTGTGTGTGTGTGTGTGTGTGTGTGTGTGTGTGTGTGTGTGTGTGTGTGTGTGTGTGTGTGTGTGTGTGAGTGTGGTGTGTGTGTTATACGTTCCTAGTTTCACAACCACCAGGTTGCGTCACTCTTTGCATTTTGCAACGACACGGTGACGCTTTAACTTTTCTAACCAGCTTCTACTGCAACATTTCTACTTGATCTATGTGGTATTGATCTATGTGGTATTGATCTATGTAGTCTTGATCTATGTGATCTTGATCTATGTGGTCTTGATCTATGTGGTCTTGATCTATGTGGTCTTGATCTATGTGGTCTGTCAGTGACATGTTGTGTTTGTTGTTCTTTGATGTGCCTCATTTTCACGGCGCATCAAAGAACAACGCAGTTCAGCGTTCAATACAACGATAAACATTCCCACAGGAAGTGGATTTCGTCACGATGTCGCCATGCAGCATGTTGTCGTCTCGTTCTGCGCAGAGACTCGTTCTCAGAAAACGAGTCTCTGCGAGGACGGAGGGAACCGACACGGAACTTCTGAACAAGTTCTCGTCCCGCCGGAGCAGCGACGCCGGAAGGTTCCGCTTCTCCGTTTCCACGGTGAAAAATCAGAGCATTCAAAAACTGCATGTTGACGTTCAGTGATGAAGCTTCTGACAGGCTAGCTAGCATCGGAGCTCGCTAACAGCTATCATGCTAGCAACGCCAATTCGGTTCCACAAACAAACATGGCAAAGGTCTACGTTCTACCGAGTGTAGCTCTAGTTCTACCGAGTGTTGCTCTAGTTTTTCTACCGAGTGTAGCTCCGAGTTCTACCGAGTGTAGCTCTGCATTCTACCGAGTGTAGCTCCAGTTCTACTGAGTGCTGCTCTAGTTTTTCTACCGAGTGTAGCTCCCCATTCTACCGAGTGTAGCTCCACATTCTACCGAGTGTAGCTCCACATTCTACCGAGTGCTGCTCTAGTTTTTCTACCGAGTGTTGCTCTAGTTTTTCTACCTAGTGTAGCTCGCGTTCTACTGAATGTAGCTCCGCGTTCTACTGAGTGTAGCTCTAGTTTTTCTACCTAGTGTAGCTCGCGTTCTACCGAGTGTAGCTCCGCGTTCTACTGAGTGTAGCTCCGCGTTCTACCGAGTGTAGCTCTAGTTTTTCTACCTAGTGTAGCTCGCGTTCTACCGAATGTAGCTCCGCGTTCTACTGAGTGTAGCTCCGCGTTCTACCGAGTGTAGCTCTAGTTCTACTGAGTGTAGCTCTAGTTTTTCTACCGAGTGTAGCTCTAGTTCTACCGAGTGTAGCTCTAGCTTTAAGAGAAAACCAACTTATTGGTTTTAATCGACTCGTCTCCGTCTCCGTCTTCGTCTTCGTCTTTGTCTCCTCTTCGTCTCGTCTTCGTCTCTGGATCCGAGACAAGCAGGTTGATAAAGGACGTCTCCACCTCGTCCCTCCTCGTCCAGCAGCTGGCGGTGGAGTAGTTAGCTATAATTACCGCGCGGCGGTAACATGATGTAAACCCGCCGCGCGGCGCGGCGCCGTACATCCGCCTGACATTCAGGTTCTATTAGCGCGGCGTCTCGCCCGTCGGCCGCTGGAATGGATTCCTGGAGCCGCGATGGCGCTTTGCATTGTGGGTCGTTCCCGGAGCAGAACGCCGAGCGGACACTTTGTGTGATGGCGTCAAACCTCCGTGACCTCTGGAGCGGCTGGAGGTCAGCGGTGTCCCGCCAAAATAAAGTGCTGGAGGAATTTCCTTCAGGAAGGTTTTGATGACGGATCTTTAGCTTCCGTTCTGAGGAACTTTACTGGGATTACTTTGTTTCAGGTAACTACGTGAAAAACACACTTCATGTACACTTCTACCTTCATCTCTCTATCTATCATCTATCTCTCTATCTATCTATCATTTATCCATCCATCCATCCATCCATCCATCTACTTTCATTATCTATCCATTCACGTCCAAGTAAACACTTCTGCAGTTACAGTTTTTCTCCATTGCTTTGGCTCATTGCTTGAAACATGCTAACAGTTCAGCACAACAACAGGCTAACAGTTCAGCACAACAACAGGCTAACAGTTCAGCGCAACAACAGGCTAACAGTTCAGCGCAACAACAGGCTAACAGTTCAGCGCAACAACAGGCTAACAGTTCAGCGCAACAACAGGCTAACAGTTCAGCACAACAACAGGCTAACAGTTCAGCGCAACAACAGGCTAACAGTTCAGCGCAACAACAGGCTAACAGTTCAGCGCAACAACAGGCTAACAGTTCAGCGCAACAACAGGCTAACAGTTCAGCACAACAACAGGCTAACAGTTCAGCGCAACAACAGGCTAACAGTTCAGCGCAACAACAGGCTAACAGTTCAGCGCAACAACAGGCTAACAGTTCAGCGCAACAACAGGCTAACAGTTCAGCGCAACAACAGGCTAACAGTTCAGCGCAACAACAGGCTAACAGTTCAGCGCAACAACAGGCTAACAGTTCAGCGCAACAACAGGCTAACAGTTCAGCACAACAACAGGCTAACAGTTCAGCACAACAACAGGCTAACAGTTCAGCGCAACAACAGGCTAACAGTTCAGCACAACAACATGCTAACAGTTCAGCACAACAACAGGCTAACAGTTCAGCACAACAACAGGCTAACAGTTCAGCGCAACAACAGGCTAACAGTTCAGCACAACAACAGGCTAACAGTTCAGCGCAACAACAGGCTAACAGTTCAGCACAACAACAGGCTAACAGTTCAGCACAACAACAGGCTAACAGTTCAGCGCAACAACAGGCTAACAGTTCAGCACAACAACATGCTAACAGTTCAGCACAACAACAGGCTAACAGTTCAGCGCAACAACAGGCTAACAGTTCAGCACAACAACAGGCTAACAGTTCAGCACAACAACATGCTAACAGTTCAGCACAACAACAGGCTAACAGTTCAGCACAACAACATGCTAACAGTTCAGCACAACAACATGCTAACAGTTCAGCACAACAACATGCTAACAGTTCAGCACAACAACAGGCTAACAGTTCAGCACAACAACAGGCTAACAGTTCAGCGCAACAACAGGCTAACAGTTCAGCACAACAACAGGCTAACAGTTCAGCACAACAACATGCTAACAGTTCAGCACAACAACAGGCTAACAGTTCAGCGCAACAACAGGCTAACAGTTCAGCACAACAACAGGCTAACAGCTCAGCACAACAACATGCTAACAGTTCAGCACAACAACATGCTAACAGTTCAGCACAACAACAGGCTAACAGTTTCAAACTAAGTCCCTTTCTCCTAGAAATAGTCAATGTTTCCTCTGGAACGGCATGGTGTCTTACCCTAACCACGCACCCTTACTCCTCCTCCTCTTCCTCTTCTTCCTCCTCTTCCTCTTCTTCCTCCTCTTCCTCTTCTTCCTCCTCTTCCTCTTCTTCCTCCTCTTCCTCCAGCAGGCAGTTGGTCATTGTTTACCTGGCCAGGTGCCTCCATGTTCAGACATTGTATTGATTCTGGTCAAGCTCTGTATGGACGTTTGGTAAACATCACACTCATGGATCGCACCTGTCAGGTAAGTAAACCTGCCATTTGATTGGTCATCTGAGACGTGTGACACACCCCCTTTATTAGTCAAGTACTAGATTCACCTGAGTCAATTTATCAATCAGCAAAAGAGATTCATACCATGTAAGGTGAGGTTCTACATGGTGTTCTGCTCCGGACTCATTCTGACAATTGAACGAACTCTTGTGTAAATGACGACACAATGAAATGACGCTGACATGTTTTAGAGAGTAAAACCATTTGACTGACAGTCAACAGTTAGTTTACATCAGCAAGATCTATACAATTGGTAATTGTGCTAACTGTAGGCAACTGTAGTCAATCATTTGCAAAGTGTGCTACGACATTTGCAATTTGTTGAAAGGAATGAGAATTTGAAATGTGTTGTAAAGAAGTGTCCAGTGGTTTGGAGGGTTGTCATGTTGTTTTGAGAATGTCGATTCTGTTTCAAGAAATGAGCTAAACCAATGGAGAAAACACACACACACACACACACACACACACACAGGAAGTGTTGTGCTCTGTGTCGTCTTATTGTGAAATAGTGACTTCACACATTATTTTCCACAATGAACAAGCTTTTACAGAATTTCTAACAAGTTTCTTATCGGAGCTAAAAACTTGTTCAGGACGTCGTCGTTCCTTCCTCTTTTCACCGCGACTGTCATTTCATCATTTCATCATGTTATCATGTCCATCATGTCCATCATGTCCATCAGGTCCATCATGTCCATCATGTCCATCATGTTTATCATGTTTATCATGTTTATTAATGTCCTGATGTCTGTTTGTTTATTTATTTTAATCAGCAGTAAAACCCTTTGATCTGTGCTTTGAAAGCGACGCTGAGACGAGTTTTGCAGTAAAATGAGGAAAATGAGGAAACGTCAGTTTGAAACGAGATGAAACACGTTTGAACGTTTGGTCTTTTCTGTAAAGCGACGAGGGAATTTTTCGTGGAAAAGTTTGGAGGCGTTTGCTGGACGTCCCCGGCGTCTGTCCCCCAAACGTCCTCCCGCAGGACGGAGGACGGTTCGGCTCCAGACTCGTCCTGCCGTCCTCAACGAGACGATCTCACTGGCGTCGTTCTGCAGGAAGAGACGATCAAACCGTGACATTGGCTGTTTGGTACCGATACTGATGCCGATACCGGAGGCTGGACGCTCGTCTCCTCCCGGTAAATGAGAATTAATAAGATGCTGACTATTTAAAAATGCACTTTGACCTTTTGATTATTATGTTTGATCACATTGTGGAGACGCAGATTCAGATTCTGTCTCTAAACATTGGAAACGTTTTAATGTGAAAAGTTTGGCAGTGTTGAAAACTGCAGCTCGTCTCCGAGGAGTTTCGTCTCCACAGGAAACGACTTCCTGTGGAGACGACGTGACTCGTTTCTGCCTCGTTTCAATGAAAAGCACATTTTTAAAAGATTGTGTTTGAATGAAAAAACAAAATGACGATTTACAGGAACCTTCGGTTGTTTATTGAGGAAAACGATGGTAGAACAGATCACGATGGTAGAACAGATCATGATGGTAGAACAGATCATGATGGTAGAACAGATCACGATAGTAGAACAGATCATGATGGTAGAACAGGTCACGATGGTAGAACAGATCATGATGGTAGAACAGGTCATGATGGTAGAACAGATGATGATGGTAGAACAGATCATGATGGTAGAACAGATCATGATGTAGAACAGATGATGATGGTAGAACAGATCATGATGGTAGAACAGATCATGATGGTAGAACAGATCACGATGGTAGAACAGATGATGATGGTAGAACAGATGATGATGGTAGAACAGATCATGATGGTAGAACAGGTCATGATGGTAGAACAGATGATGATGGTAGAACAGATCATGATGGTAGAACAGATCATGATGTAGAACAGATGATGATGGTAGAACAGATCATGATGGTAGAACAGATCATGATGGTAGAACAGATGATGATGGTAGAACAGATCATGATGGTAGAACAGATCATGATGGTAGAACAGATCATGATGGTAGAACAGATCATGATGTAGAACAGATCATGATGGTAGAACAGATCAAACGATGGTAGAACAGATCATGATGGTAGAACAGATGATGATGGTAGAACAGATCATGATGGTAGAACAGATGATGATGGTAGAACAGATCATGATGGTAGAACAGATGATGATGGTAGAACAGATCATGATGGTAGAACAGATCATGATGGTAGAACAGATCATGATGGTAGAACAGATCATGATGGTAGAACAGATCGATAACGACCCGTCGCCTCTGAAAAGACAGGATGAAAAACCATCTGCTCAATATTGACGATACTATTCAAATCAAATCTACTTTTAAGTCCTGGTCAGGATGCAGTGGACCGATACCAGCGGCAGGTATCGGCAGGTATAAGATATTTATTAATATTCAAATGTTGGTTATCAATGAGCTAAAGTGGAGATTCATTCTTTCATTCATTCATTCATTCATTCATTCTTTCTCTGAACTTTGTGAAAAGTTCTTCATCAGAAACGTGAAAATTCAAAACTTCTATAGATTCTTTCTCCTCTCACATTTGTTCATCTTCAGTTTCCAACTCCTCTCTCTCTCTCTCTCTCTCTCTCTCTCTCTTTCATCCTCTCTTTCTCTCTCTCTCTCTCTCTCTCTCTCTTTCATCCTCTCTTTATAGAACCAGTCAGGAAACAGTTTCATGTTCAATGTTGCAGGTTTATTAAAAGTTTCCACAGAAGCTTTACAGGATCAAAGAAAAGCAGTTAAATTCACTCTTTCATCTCTTCCTGGAGCTTCTAGGCGAAACCCGGCCGTCCGGGTCGGTACTCCACCGAGCGCTTGTCCATCTGCAGCTCCAGAACCTGGTCGCCATGACGATGGATGAGCCTGACGGAGGGAGGGTGGAGACAAGCTGTGAACATGGACGTACCGATACCGGTACCGGCATCGGGGCCGATACCACACAGAGTAATCATACAAGGTTCTGGTAAGTACTGGTATTGTTGATACTCGGTATCGGCCCGTAGCTAAAGCGTAGTACTGGTGTTGGTACTCGGTATCGGCCCGTAGCTAAAGCGTAGTACTGGTGTTGGTACTCGGGATCGGCCCGTAGCTAAAGCGTAGTACTGGTGTTGGTACTCGGGATCGGCCCGTAGCTAAAGCGTAGTACTGGTGTTGGTACTCGGGATCGGCCCGTAGCTAAAGCGTAGTACTGGTGTTGGTACTCGGTATCGGCCCGTAGCTAAAGCGTAGTACTGGTACATTACCAGGTGGTACCAGAGGCGCAGGCCTGCAGGAGGTTCTTACCCGTGGATCAACCGCCCAACTGAAAAACAGAAAGAACAACAGTGAGAATCAGCGTCGCCACACGTCAAGCAGGACCGTCAGTAGTACCGTCAGTAGTACTAGCTCCAGACCGTACCGTGTATGGCTCCGTGAACCAGTAACCCCAGGAAGCCCTCCCCGGGCTGGGCCATGAGGACGACCAGCGACAGAACCAGGAAGAGCGCCGTACACTTCATCCTGCCGGAGACAAACAACCACTTTCCTGTGCTGCTCTAGTACTCTAGTACTCCAGTACTCCAGTACTCCAGTACTCTAGTACTCCAGTACTCCAGTACTCCAGTACTCTAGTACTCCAGTACTCCAGTACTCCAGTACTCCAGTACTCCAGTACTCTAGTACTCCAGTACTCCAGTACTCTAGTACTCCAGTACTCTAGTACTCCAGTACTCCAGTACTCTAGTACTCCAGTACTCCAGTACTCCAGTACTCTGACGATACTGGGCTCTTACCTTGGTGAGGACGGAGAGAAGAGGACAGGTGGAGTCAGAAAGCCGCTGCACCGCCTCGTATTTATACGTGGAGGAAACTCCACCGCGGCGTTACGACATGAGGAGGAGAGGGGGCGGAGCCATCGCTCCAGACACGCCCCCTTCCTTCCTTCTTTCTTCCCTTCTTTCTTTCTCTGAACTTTTCTGAAAAGTTCTTCATCAGATATGTGAAAGTGAAGAACTTCATCCTGTCATCAGTTTCCACATCCTCTCTCTCTAATCCGGTCCAGTCCAGTCTAATCCGGTCCGGTCCAGTCTAATCCGGTCCGGTCCAGTGTTATCCGGTCCAGTCCAGTCTAATCCGGTCCGGTCCAGTCTAATCCGGTCCGGTCCAGTGTTATCCGGTCCAGTCCAGTCTAATCCGGTCCGGTCCAGTGTTATCCAGTCCAGTCCAGTCTAATCCGGTCCGGTCCAGTGTTATCCGGTCCGGTCCAGTGTTATCCAGTCCAGTCCAGTCTAATCCGGTCCGGTCCAGTGTTATCCAGTCCGGTCCAGTGTTATCCAGTCCAGTCCAGTCTAATCCGGTCCGGTCCAGTCTAACCCGGTCCGGTCCAGTCTAATCCGGTCCGGTCCAGTCTAACCCGGTCCGGTCCAGTCTAATCCAGTCCAGTCCAGTCTAATCCGGTCCCCTCCACCCGCAAAACCTGAACACATGAAAAAAGGTGTGTGTGTGTGTGTGTGTGTGTGTGTGTGTGTGTGTGTGTGTGTGTGTGTGTGAGATGACTGACACCTAGTGGCTGGTTTTATTTTCACACCACAGAATTAGTTTGTAGATTTTTTCCGTCTTCAGGAAATAGAAAAAGAAAAAAATGGTGAACTTTGGTAAAGTTTGTTCATCGTGACTCGTCTGTTTCCTGCACAACTTATTGAAAGTGAGTCGTTTCTCCCTGGAACCAACCTGTCGGACAGGAAGTGAGTTTATTCACAAAGAGAGCGTTGCACTTTTTGAAACTCTTTATTGTCTGTGTTTCGCCCCCGGTCGTACATTCTGTGTTAAAAAGGCGCTCGGAGAGAAAAACATCCAGGAACACATCGATGTTTTACAAAAGCTCTTATCAAAGTTGTTAAACAAACGAGCGCCTGTTGTTGAAAAGTTCCACTGGTGTCCACCGGGCGGCAGTAACGTTCTGTCCAGTTTCCCCGAAACACAAACGCGGGGCTACAGGACGTAGCGGGCTGCGGCTAGCAGGTTAGCTTCGGTTGATTTCTCTGCTACGTCAGGAAGGAACATAAAAAGACAAAGAACTTCAAACAGTCGAGAAGCTTTTTTTTTTTCCTTCCACTATAAACTCAAAGTGTTGGCGTTTCGACAAGATTCACCCAGAATGCATCAGCAGAAAATGGCCGTTAGTTATTACACGGTAATTACACCAGGTTTTGGCGGCAAAATGGGCGTTGAATTGTGACGTAGCTTAGCGGAGGAGCTGCACGGTGACACGGTAAACAAAGTGTTAAGTTATCATGAGGAAATAGATTATCTCTTAACTCAACAGGCAAAGACAATCAGTGAAAATCCAGTTGTCATGGAAACGGTTCGGTCAATCAATAGAAATAAACTCCAGACGACAAACGAGCCTCAGAAACAAGAACGACAGAATTCAATCAAGTTTTCAAGCTAATTGGAGTTTTTCTCTAAAGTGGAACTGGTTTTGGCTCCAAAGCTTCACAAAGTGAAATGAAACGATTGAAACGTCTCGACTTTCATTTGGAAGCTTGAGTTTGAACTTATTTGACCTCTGAGCTCAAGATGAGGCTCATTTGTTGAAAGTGTCTTTTAACCAGGATGGAAAATTAATCCTTGTTTTTAAAATCACATTTTTAGAATCGACTGAACAAAAAGTTTAACCTGAAGTACAAAACCTGAAACTTTACATTTTAAATTAAAAAAGAGATTTTCCCCGTGTCCACAGAGACGGAGTGTTTTAGAAAGTTACGTTTTTACAACATTTAGAGAACTTTTTTTAAAAAGTTGTTTTGTAGGAGTGTTTTTGATGAAAAAAAAAAATACAGGACGATAATTTGAATATTAGCGTTTTTCTTTGGAGGCTGTCGGAATCATCTCGGGACTTTTCTGCCACATCTTGGCCACGCCCACTTCTGGCCACGCCCACTCCTTAAATCACATTTTCACGTAGAAACAGTAAAGTCATGATGAAGAAATGAAGTAAAACGATTCCTCTGGTTGGGTCGTGTAATGAAGTGGCATTTGGCGTCGTCATGGAAACGACCTCCACTCTGGAGCGCCGCCTCCACCTGCAGCACCACCTCCACCCTGGAGTGCCGCCTCCACCCTGGAGCCTCGCCTCCACCCTGGAGCGCCGCCTCCACCCTGGAGCCCCGCCTCCACCCTGGAGCCCCGCCTCCAGAGTGAAAACGTAAACATGGAACATCGACATCGTGAAAACAAACCAAAACCAACAAGTAATCTTAACTTTCCCATCGACTGATTGCGTCACTTTGCATTTAAAGGTACAGTACATAATATTGTTTCTACTCCAAAGACCAACAGTACCGTATTTTCTGGACTAAAAGTCCAACTTTTTTTTTTTCTTTTAATCGTTTGGCTGTTCGTATTGTGACTTAAATATAAACAAAAACAAAAAACGTCACAAACCCTCCTGGGAAACGACTCATTTTGCGCCATTTTACGAGAAAATACGGTAATCTTGACGCTAGCATGCTACGTCGCTAATGCAGTCTTGCAGCATGTCGACGTTAAATGAAGCAGATTTTAGTCGTTTCAGACTCAAACGAGCCTCAGTGCTGCCACCTAGTGGCCACCGGGGGACTGCAGAGACGTACTGTACCTTTAAGAGAGGAAACAAAGGTAGAAATGAGGAAAACAAGCAAGAGGAGTGAGAACAACAGTCCACGAGCCTCATGAAAGAACGAGAGAACAAAAGAGGAGAACAAAGGAGTGTTGAGGTTCTGAGGGGCGTCGGCACATCGAGGCTCTCAGAGGTCAAAGGTCGGCGACGTCGCCTCACGAGGAGGAGAGGAAGGAAAGACTGGAGTCGCTTCTCTTCCTCCACCGGCCGGCCAGGGTGGAGGTCAGAGGCGAGGGTGGAGGTCAGAGGTCAGGGTGGAGGTCAGAGACGAGGGTGGAGGTCAGAGGTCAGGGTGGAAGTCAGAGGTCAGGGTGGAGGTCAGAGACGAGGGTGGAGGTCAGAGGTCAGGGTGGAACCAGAGGCCAGGGTGGAGGTCAGAGGTCAGGGTGGAGGTCAGAGGCCAGGGTGGAGGTCAGAGACCAGGGTGGAGGTCAGAGGCCAGGGTGGAGGTCAGAGGTCAGGGTGGAGGTCAGAGACCAGGGTGGAGGTCAGAGACGAGGGTGGAGGTCAGAGGCCAGGGTGGAGGTCAGAGGCCAGGGTGGAGGTCAGAGACCAGGGTGGAGGTCAGAGACGAGGGTGGAGGTCAGAGGCCAGGGTGGAGGTCAGAGACCAGGGTGGAGGTCAGAGGTCAGGGTGGAGGTCAGAGGCCAGGGTGGAGGTCAGAGACCAGGGTGGAGGTCAGAGACGAGGGTGGAGGTCAGAGACCAGGGTGGAGGTCAGAGACGAGGGTGGAGGTCAGAGGCCAGGGTGGAGGTCAGAGGCCAGGGTGGAGGTCAGAGGCCAGGGTGGAGGTCAGAGGCCAGGGTGGAGGTCAGAGGCGAGCGGCGAGGGATTTCGCCGTGGGGAGTTTCCCTCCTGAGGGAGAGAGGCAGAGTTTGAGAGGCGGAGCCAGAGAGGCGGAGCCAGAGAGGCGGAGCCAGAGGGTGGAGGAGGTGTTTCCTTACCCAGCATGTCCTCCAGTGAGTTCACCATCACCTTGTTCACCCTCAACGTGCCGGCCGCCGTACCGCTGCGGGGGAGGGGGGGGGGGGAGGGGGAGGGGCGGGACAAACATGGCCGCCGTCACTCAACGTTGTCATGACGACCCGCCTCAAATAAAAACTTCCAGCGTTTCGAAACTTCGTTTTCACGACTGAAGTCCCCGACGACGCTGCGTCTCCATGGAAACGGAGGGAAAATGCGACATTTTGAAAACGACTCCCAACGTGGAACTTTTCAAAAAGACGCCCGTCTCCCTGGGAAAAGACACGTTTTTTTGAAAATGCTTGGACTGCGTGGGAAAACGCTCTGAAGCTGCAGCCGCGCGCTGACGCCTCGTTTCCTGCGTTTCCATGGAAACGCACGTCGCTTTGCAAAACGCTGCCGTTCGAACTGCGAAACTTTGTGAAAGAAAAAGCGACTCACCTTCTGACGGTTGCCACGGCGCCGAGACGCTGCAGCGCCGAGAGGGCGTTCCTCTGGAGGTCCGACGACAACAGCTCCCCCTGCTGGAGGACGCCTGACACACACACACACACACACACACACACACACACACACACACACACACACACACACACACACACTTTAATATCTTAAACACTATAATCTATCAATTCACATTTGTTTTATTTGATTTGATTTATTAACAATTTCTTAGTTATTTTAGTTTAATTAAAGAGGAAAGAAGGAGATGAAAGAAGGAGATGAAAGAAGGAGAGAGGAAAGAAGGAGATGAAAGAAGGAGAGGAAAGAAGGAGAGAAAAAACAAGGAGAGATAAAAGAGGAGAAGAACCTGAGAGGAGCTCCTGGATGATAAACTTCCTGACGGAGGAAACAAAGAGTTTCTCTGTTAGAACCTCAGAGGAGGAACCCAGGAACCTGAACACCACCTGGAGAACACACACACACACACACACACACACAGTACAGATAGTGAGGTAACAGCTCCCCCTAGAGGAGAACCTAGAATCACACTGAGACATAAATAAATAAATAAATAAACAATAAATAAATAAACAAGTTCAACTTTAACAAGTTAAAGTTAAACTTGTTAAAGTTTCCTCTGCTGGTTTGACTCCTGCTGCACCAGGACCACCCAGACCTGGGTCTGGTTGGACTCCTGCTGCACCAGGTCCAGCCAGACCTGGATCTGGTTGGTCCTGCTGCACCAGGTCCAGCCAGACCTGGGTCTGGTTGGTCCTGCTGCACCAGGTCCAGCCAGACCTGGATCTGGTTGGTCCTGCTGCACCAGGTCCAGCCAGACCTGGGTCTGGGCCACATGTAGACCCCCCCCCCCTCACCTGGTACCCCTGTAAGAAGGGGTCCAGCAAGCTGGTGAGGAAGACCATGGTCCTCCTTCCTCCCTCGGCCACCGACACCCCCTGCTGGTCCATGAGCAGAACTCCAGTCTTCACCAGCAGGTAGCGGGCCTCCTCGAAGTCCTGGGGGGACAGGGGGGGCAGGGGGGTCAGCCTGGACCACGGTGACTCACCTGGACCAGGACTCACCTGGACCAGGACTCACCTGGACCGTGGCTCCAGGTTGGAGGATGAACTCGTTAGAAAACATGTTCCTCAGGAAGCTGAAGCTGCTAAAGACGTCGTCTGGAACCAAAACATGGACGAGTCAGAACCAGAACCAGGACCAGAACCAGGACCTGAACCAGAGGGTCTCACTTGTCTCGTTGGACGCGGCGGCCAGCACGGCGGCGGCGAGCAGCGCCGGCCTGACGAACACGTGGAGAACCTGGTTCCTGTAGGAGGCGCAGGACAGGAGAACCACTGCCTTGCTCAAGAGAACCTGCTCCGGGTCCAACGGCCCGCCGGGGGGTCCTGGTTCTGACAGTCCACCTGCTGACAGGGTCATGAACCAGTACGGGATCAATACTAGTACTAGTACTAGACTGACCATCACTAACATGATCCGCTAACTACCAGTTATGTGACCACTAGTTAATACTAACTACCCATTATGTGACCACTAGTTAATACTAACTACCCGTTATGTTACCACAAGTTAATACTAGTATTTAGTACTAGCTACCAGTTATGTTACCACTAGTTAATACTAACTACCCATTATGGTACCACTAGTTAACACTAGTATTTAATATTAACTACCCGTTATGGTACCACTAGTTAATACTAGTATTTAGCACTAGCTACCAGTTATGTTACCACTAGTTAATACTAACTACCCGTTATGGTACCACTAGTTAATACTACCTACCAGTTATGTTACCATTAGTTAATACTAGTGTTTAATACTAGCTACCAGTTATGGTACCACTAGTTAATACTAACTACCCGTTATGTGACCACTAGTTAATACTAACTACCCGTTATGTGACCACTAGTTAATACTAACTACCCGTTATGTTACCACAAGTTAATACTAGTATTTAATATTAACTACCCGTTATGGTACCACTAGTTAATACTAGTATTTAATACTAACTACCCATTATGTTACCACTAGTTAATACTAACTACCCATTATGGTACCACTAGTTAATACTACCTACCAGTTATGCTACCACTAGTTAATACTAGTATTTAATACTAGCTATCAGTTATGGTACCACTAGTTAATACTAGTATTTAATACTAACTACCCATTATGTTACCACTAGTTAATACTAGTATTTAATACTAGCTACCAGTTATGGTTACACTAGTTAATACTAGTATTTAATACTAACTACCAGTTATGTTACCACTAGTTAATACTAGTATTTAATATTGGCTACCAGTTATGGGACCACTAGTTAATATAGTACTTAATACTAACTACCAGTTATGGTACCACGAGTTAATACTAACTACCAGTTATGGTACCACTAGTTAATACTAATATTTATTACAAACTACCCGTTATGTTACCACTAGTTAATACTAACTACCCATTATGGTACCACTAATTAACACTAGTATTTAATACTAACTACCCATTATGTTACCACTAGTTAATACTAACTACCAGTTATGGTACCACTAGTTAATACTAGTATTTAATATTAACTACCAGTTATGGTACCACTAGTTAATACTAGTATTTAATACTAACTACCAATACTACTAGCCGTGACGACATTATTTATATAGAACCAGTTTACTATACTAGTTACTACCAGGATTATCAACAAAATTATCATTACTAACACAACTACCAAAACTACCATGACAACGATTACTACTAGTACTAGTTATGGTCAGAATAAGTACCTGATTTGTCATAACTACCAGTTTGTCGGAGGAGGAGGAAGAGGATGAAGAGGAAGAGGAGGAGGAGGAGGAGGAAGAGGATGAAGAGGAGGAGGAGGAGGAGGAGGAAGAGGATGAAGAGGAGGAGGAGGAGGATGAAGAGGATGAAGAGGAGGAGGAGGAGGAGGAGGAGGAGGAGGAGGAGGAGGAGGAGGAGGAGGAAGAGGATGAAGAGGAGGATGAAGAGGATGAAGAGGAGGAAGAGGATGAAGAGGAGGAGGAGGAGGATGAAGAGGATGAAGAGGAGGAGGAGGAGGAGGAAGAAGAGGACGAAGGCCCACCTTGTCCAGAGGCCAGCTGGACTCGTCCCTCAGAGACAGACACCAGGCCGCCATGGAGGACGAGGCTGGAGGAGACGATCTCAGCAGGAGACGCCTGGTCTGATGGAGACAACAGGACAAGTCCTTTCACAATAAAATACCACTAATACCAGTACACAGTCCGTAGTACTGTTACCATGACCACCAGGGTTACTCCCATGATTCCCAGTAACCTGTTACTATGACGACCACTGCAGAGACTGAGGCTCCGTTTCCATGACGACATCTTCAACTGAACCCTCCGAGTGGAGCTAAACCTCGGTACCGTATTCTCTGGACTAGAACGTCTCTTGATGAACAGTACCGGTACCGTATTCTCTGGACTACACCGTCCCCCTGATAAACAGTACCGGTACCGTATTCTCTGGACTAGAACGTCTCTTGATGAACAGTACCGGTACCGTATTCTCTGGACTAGAACATCTCCTGATAAACAGTACCGGTACCATATTCTCTGGACTAGAATGTTCTGATAAATAGTACCGGTACCGTATTCTCTGGAATAGAACGTCTCCTGATGAACAGTACCGGTACCGTATTCTCTGGACTAGAACGTCTCCTGATAAACAGTACCGGTACCGTATTCTCTGGACTAGAACGTTCTCCTGATAAACAGTACCCGGCACCGTATTCTCTGGACTAGAACGTCTCCTGATGAATAGTACCGGTACCGTATTCTCTGGACTAGAACGTCTCCTGATGAACAGTACCGGTACCGTATTCTCTGGACTAGAACGTCTCCTGATAAACAGTACCGGTACCGTATTCTCTGGACTAGACCGTCCCCCTGATGAATAGTACCGGTACCGTATTCTCTGGACTAGAACGTCTCCTGATGAACAGTACCAGCAGGGGCCACCAGGGGTCTCTGGTCTCCGTACCGGGCCAGTGCAGGAAGGCTCCGTACTGCCGGGACAGATCCCGGAGCCCACACCGTCTGCTGGGTCAGCTGGTCCAGAGGGAGCCCCCGGTCCCGGTCCCGGTCCTGGTTCTGGTTGTGGTTCTGCAGCAGCAGCGAGGCCATGAGGACCCAGGGCTTCAGGACCATGTTGTCCTCCTGAGCCCGCACCAGCCTGTAGGCCGTCTCGTTGACAAAGCTTGAGGACGTCCTCGCCGGGACGCTGGGGGACGTGTCTGGGGACAGAAGGTCCAGCGTCAAGTACAGTTGCAGAGGTCCCTGTGGGACAGGAGACAGTTACAGAGGTCCCTGTAGGACAAGAGACAGTTGCAGAGGCCCCTGTGGGACAGGAGACAGTTGCAGAGGCCCCTGTGGGACACGTGGGGACATGAGGGAATCTGGGGACATGTGGGGCATGAGGGGACATGTGGAGACATGTGGGGACACGGGGGGCATGGTGGGACATGTGGGGACATCTGGAGACATGGGGGATATGAGGGGACATCTGGAGACATGAGGGGACATCTGGAGACATGTGGGGACATGTGGGGACATGTGGAGACCGAGGTGGACGCAGGCGTACCGGGGCGTCAGGTTGAACTGGCCCCGGTTGACCCGGCCCTGGGCCAGACCCCGGACCGACACCGGGGTCCCGAAGTAGACGTGGATGCTGCCGTAGTCCTCCCCCAGGACCCTCCTGGCCCTGATCAGACCCTGCAGGGGGGTGACAGACAGACCAGGTGACCCTCCTGGACCTGGCCCTGTTGGAGGGCGAGGACGTCGTCCCCAGGACTCACCGAGGTGGACTCTCTGGGCTTGGGGACGCCCAGCAGCTCTCTGGCGTACAGCGACTCCTCCAGGATCCGCTCGTAGCTAATGCTAACGGGGACCAGGCTAACGTCGTAGACCTCGCCCTTCAGGACCGGGTCCATCACGATGTTCAGCAGGCCTGAGGACAGATTAGAGCATCTTCCTCTAGTCCAGATTATAGAGCATCTTCCTCCTCTAATCCAGATTATAGAGCATATTCCGCCTCTAATCCAGATTATAGAGCATCTTCCTCCTCTAACACCAGATTATAGAGCATCTTCCTCCTATAATCCAGATTATAGAGCATATTCCGCCTCTAATCCAGATTATAGAGCATCTTCCTCCTCTAACACCCAGATTATAGAGCATCTTCCTCCTCTAACACCAGATTATAGAGCATATTCCTCCTCTAAACACCAGATTATAGAGCATTCTTCCTCCTCTAACACCAGATTATAGAGCATCTTCCTCCTCTAATCCAGATTATAGAGCATCTCCCTCCTATAATCCAGATTATAGAGCATCTTCCTCCTCTAATCCAGATTATAGAGCATCTTCCTCCTCTAATCCAGATTATAGAGCATCTTCCTCCTATAATCCAGATTATAGAGCATCTTCCTCCTCTAACACCAGATTATAGAGCATATTCCTCCTCTAACACCAGATTATAGAGCATCTTCCTCCTCTAACACCAGATTATAGAAGCATCTTCCTCTAGTCCAGATTATAGAGCATCTTCCTCCTATAATCCAGATTATAGAGCATATTCCGCCTCTAACACCAGATTATAGAGCATCTTCCTCCTCTAACACCAGATTATAGAGCATCTTCCTGCTCTAGCACCAGTTTACATCTAGATTATAACTAATCTCAGCAGGACTACGGTGGATTAAATCATCTAGAAAGTCGTTACCTAACTTGGGCGTCAGCGACTTGGAGGTCCGGCTCCTGGTTCCTTCTAGAAAGAACTCCACTGGAGCGAATCCCATCTGAACCATGACCAGAGAGAGAGGGTGAGAGGTGACAGGGTGAGGGTGACAGGGTGAGGAGGTGAGACGGTAGGGAGGGTGAGGGTGACAGGGTGAGGAGGTGAGATGGTAGGGAGGGTGAGGGTGACAGGGTGAGAGGTGACAGGGTGAGGAGGTGAGATGGTAGGGAGGGTGAGGGTGACAGGGTGAGGGTGACAGGGTGAGGAGGTGAGATGGTAGGGAGGGTGAGAGGTGACAGGGTGAGGGTGACAGGGTGAGAGGTGACAGGGTGAGGGTGACAGGGTGAGGAGGGTGACAGGGTGAGGAGGTGAGACGGTAGGGAGGGTGAGGGTGACAGGGTGAGGGTGACAGGGTGAGGAGGTGAGATGGTAGGGGAGGTGAGGGTGGACAGGGTGAGGGTGACAGGGTGAGGAGGTGAGATGGTAGGGAGGGTGAGAGGTGACAGGGTGAGGGTGACAGGGTGAGAGGTGACAGGGTGAGGAGGTGAGATGGTAGGGAGGGTGAGAGGTGACAGGGTGAGGAGGTGAGATGGTAGGGAGGGTGAGAGGTGACAGGGTGAGGAGGTGAGATGGTAGGGAGGGTGAGAGGGGTGAGGGGGTGAGGAGGTGACGGGGTGAGAGGTGACAGGGTGAGAGGTGACAAGGGTGAGGGTGACAGGGTGAGGGTGACAGGGTGCGTCCTCACCCCTCAGCATGGTGAGGACGTACTGGGAGAAACACCGCCCAGTACAGCGGTCGCCTCCAAACGACCTCCGGATGAAAAAAGCTCCCGACATCCTCAACATCTCCCCGACCTAGCCGCATGCCCAGGAAGTCTGCACACACACACACTGCTGTACCGGGGGGGGGGGGGGGGGGGGGTGGGGGGGTGGGGGTGGGGGGGGGGGTGTGTGTGTGTGTGTGTGTGTGTGTGTGTGTGTGTGTGTGTGTGTGTGTGTGTGTCTCACCCATGCCGGCGGCGATGACGGGCAGCGGCAGGTCGTGGGTGTAGAGGATGAGAAGGACATGAGCAGGAAGTCCATGTAGCTGCGGTGGCTGGGGAGGAGGAACCACCGGGTGGTCCTGGACAGCCTGCTGCAGCTGGGGGGGGGGGGGGGGTGGGGCGGAGGGGGGGGGGGAGGGGGGGGGTGGTGAGGGGGTCAGGAGGGTGAGGGGTGGAGGGTGGTCAGGAGGGTGAGAGGGTCAGGAGGGTGAGAGGATGAAGGGGTCAGGAGAGGGTCAGAGGGAGAGTGAAGGGTGAGAGGATCAAGAGGTGAGAGGATCAAGAGGGTGAGAGGGTGAGGGTGAGGGGGTCAGGAGGGTGAGAGGATCAAGAGGGTGAGAGGGTGAGGAGGGGTCAGGAGGTGTGAGAGGATCAAGAGGGTGAGAGGTGTGAGGGGGTCAGGAGGGTGAGAGGATCAGGAGGGTGAGAGGGTCAGGAGGTGGGGGGATGAGGGTGAGAGGGCGATGAGGTGAGAGGGTGAGGCAGGTGATGAGGGTGAGGGGGTGAAGGGGTCAGGAGGGTGAGAGGATCAGGAGGGTGAGAGGGTGAGAGGGTCAGGAGGGTGAGAGGGTGAAGGGGTGAGCAGGGTGAGGAGGTTGAGAGGGTGAAGGGGTGAGAGGGTAGAGGGGTGAGAGGGTGAGGAGGTGAGAGGGTGAAGGGGTGAGAGGGTGAAGGGGTTGAAGAGGGTGAGGGGGTGAGAGGGTGAGGAGGTGAGAGGAGTGAGGAGGTGTGAGGAGGTGAGAGGGTGAAGGGGTGAGAGGGTGAGGGGGGTGAGAGGGTGA
>NC_137667.1:437871-452871 GCF_963422515.1 Blennius ocellaris | reverse complement strand
CAAAGAAGAAGATGAAAGGAAAGCAGGTGTGGTGGCTCCGCCCCCCGGCGGGATAAAAGAACGAGGGATGTTTGTGTGGTTTCTTGGTTTGGAGGTTCTAAAGCGACGTCCCTCCTGGTTTCTGTTGAAGGAACCTCGGATCCCCGACCAGAACCAGAACCGGGACCAGAACCAGCGACCAGAAGAACTGGACCTGGAAAAGGTGCGTCTGATTTTTACTTTATGGTTTAAACTTTGAGGTTTTTGCTCTTTGAATGAGAGGAATGGAAAATAAAGTAAGACTTTAATATAAAACCGTCTAACTTCCTTCTCTGCTGCAATATTTTATATTTGATCTCAGTTTCACCTCAAAATACATCTGGTTTTATATTTCTATCATTTATTACTTTAGTAAAACAAAAAACAAGAATTATCTGAATATAAAAGCACAGATACATTATTATTATTTTATATTTATATAGAAGATTTATATATTTATCTTCTTTAAGCAGAAGGTGTTTCTAATGTGAATCAAGAGACATTTGAGTGAAGAACTAATATTAAAATGTTTTATTTGGGGTCTAAATTCATCCCAGTCTGTAATGTCGTAATCTAGAGCTACACTCGGTAGAACTCAGTTTGTCTTCACAGTTTATAATGTAGAGATCTAGAGCTACACTCGGTAGAACTCAGTTTGTCTTCACAGTTTATAATGTCGTAATCTAGAGCTACACTCGGTAGAACTCAGTTTGTCTTCACAGTTTATAATGTCGTAATCTAGAGCTACACTCGGTAGAACTCAGTTTGTCTTCACAGTTTATAATGTCGTAATCTAGAGCTACACTCGGTAGAACTCAGTTTGTCTTCACAGTTTATAATGTCGTAATCTAGAGCTACACTTGGTAGAACTCAGTTTGTCTTCACAGTTTATAATGTCGTAATCTAGAGCTACACTCGGTAGAACTCAGTTTGTCTTCACAGGTTATAATGTCGTAATCCAGAGCTACACTTGGTAGAACTCAGTTTGTCTTCACAGTTTATAATGTCGTAATCTAGAGCTACACTTGGTAGAACTCAGTTTGTCTTCACAGTTTATAATGTCGTAATCTAGAGCTACACTCGGTAGAACTCAGTTTGTCTTCACAGGTTATAATGTCGTAATCTAGAGCTACACTCGGTAGAACTCAGTTTGTCTTCACAGTTTATAATGTCGTAATCTAGAGCTACACTTGGTAGAACTCAGTTTGTCGTCACAGTTTATAATGTCGTAATCTAGAGCTACACTCGGTAGAACTCAGTTTCGTCCAGGAGGTTGTCGGTTCTCTTCCTGGTTCTCCGTGACGACACAATAAAACACAAAAACAGGTCATGAACGAACTGGTTTAGTTTTTAAAATGAAACATCCGAAAACGAGCTTCAATCTGCGCGGCACCTCGGGAGTCTTTTACTTTGAAGGAGTGCGTAGAGAAGCGCTAAGCTCCGCCCCCTCCGCCCTCAGGCTCGTCTGGAGGTCCACCGCTTCGGCCTCACGGGCTACAGGAAGGAGCAGCAGCGGGAGTTCGAGCGCGACCGGGCCGTCATGCTGGGCGCCAGAGTAAGAGCTGCACTTTTCAAAATAAAATGAGCCGTCGGAGCGACGTCACGCCGCCTCTTGCTCCCTGCAGCCGCCCAAGAAGAACTACGTCAACTACAAGCTGCTGCAGCAGCAGGTCAAGGACCGGAAGCAGAGGGCCAGAGAGGAAGTCCAGCCGGTGAGGCCCCGCCCCCTGAGGCCCCGCCCCCCGAGGCTCACCTTGTTTACTGTTTATTTACCTGCTGCGTCTCCGTTTCACAGGAACTGAAGAAGAAGAAGAAGAAGCAAAACCAACAGTGAGTAAATCTACAAGTACTGGATACACTGATACTGCAGAGTACTGCTGAGATACAGAGTACTTCTGCGATATCAGATACCACCTGACAAGTATTACATGATGTCATCCCTCAATCACGTCGCCCACAGTTAGTACTCCTGTGTGTACTCGGTACCGGCAAGCAGCTAAAACTTAGTACTGGTATCGGTACTCGGTATATTAAGTAACTAAAGGTTAGTAGTGGTGTCAGTACTCTGTTTAAGAAGTAACTGAAACAGTACTGGTATCGGTACTCGGTATATTAAGTAACTAAAGGTTAGTACTTGGTTGTCAGGCGGCATCATGTCTCTCACCGTCCCTCGTCCACAGGGACACCAGGAAGAAGACGTCGTCCGGCTCGGCGGCTCCGACTGGTCAGGTGGGGCGCTTCAAAGACGGCATGTTGATCCTGAGCTCAAAGGAGATCCAGAAGATCAAAGGACGGCGCGGAGCCAGATAGGTGGGGGCGGAGCCATACAGATGGAGGGGCGGAGTGTGTGTGTGTGTGTGTGTGTGTGTGTGTGTGTGTGTGTGTGTGTGTGTGTGTGTGTGTGTGTGTGTGTGTGTGTGTGTGTGTGTGTGTGTGTGTGTGTGTGTGTGTGTGTGTGTGTGTGTGTGTGTGTGTGTGTGTGTGTGTGTGTGTGTGTGTGTGTGTGTGTGTGTGTGTGTGTGTGACCACAGACTCTCCATCACAGTTAATTTATTTGTATAAACGACCCAAAAGGAAACATTTCTTGTTTTGTTTTTTTACACGCGGAAGATTTTGAAAGTGTGCAGGTACATTTGGTCAAAACAAACCAGGTACGGTCGTACAAAACATGGCCGCCGGCGGGGGGGGGGGCGTGGCGGCGGCTCGCGGTATGAAATCTGGCGAAGCTGCGCTCTGATGTAAACATGGCGGGGCCTCACTGCGCTCCTCTTAAAGGGCCGGTGGACGTCTGGGGGGACGGTGGACGTCCGGGGGGGACGGTGGACGTCCGGGGGGGACGGGGGACATCTGGGGGGGACGGTGGACGTTGGGGGGGGGGGGGGGGGGAGTGGACGTTGGGGGGGGACGGTGGATGTTGGGGGGGGCGGTGGACATCTGGGGGGGACGGTGGGGGTACGGTGGACGTTGTGGGGGGGGGAAAGTGGACGTTGGGGGGGACGGTGGACGTTGGGGGGGGGGGGGGGAAGTGGACGTTGGGGGGGACGGGGGACGTCCGGGACACTTATTTCCAACAGGACAGGAAACGTTGAGCGTCGGACGAAGGAGGAAACATCAAATCAACATTTCTACGTTTCAAAGAAGAAAAGTTTTTCAGTAAAAGTTCTGATTCTTCCTGTTTCACTTTGATGGACAGGAGACGTTGTCCTGCAGTGGACACGTGTATATCTACAGAGTGTCTATGTGTATATATATATATGTTTATTTATTTAGAACCTTTAGTCGAGTGGTTTTCTTTTTCGTCATCTGAGGTTAAATCACTTTCAACTCTTTCCACTGAGGCGGAACTTTGTTATTGTTGTCTTACTCCTTTCCCCGTTTCCATGGAGACGGACTCTCAGAAAAGTTGTTTTCGCTCGTTTAGACAGAAAAAGAGTGTTTTCAAAAAGTCCCCCGTTGTCATGGAGACGGAGACGTTTGTTTAAAAATAAGTCACGATTTCCACACAAGTGGAGCGTTTGTTTCAAAAAGTTCCGCCTCGGGACTGAAAGTGTCTGAAGCCCAGCGGCAGTTTTGAAAACTGAACAGGAAGTGAAAGAAAAGGATCCGAAGCTGGAGACGTTCTCCATGTTTGTTTGTTTGTTTGTTTGTTTGTTGCCGTGCTGCAGGCAGAACGTTCAAGAACAGTTCCATAAATAAATCTAGAAGTTCCTCCACTAATAGTTCTTCCTATATAAAATAATCCAGAAGCTTCTTTTCTCAGTTCATAACTTCTCTCATGTAAAAATAGTGGTGACGACCGTCGTCATGGAAACGTAGAAATCCACTGCTGTCCTCAGTTGATGACATCATCAGAGAAAATACATTATTACAAAATTGGCTCAGTTTTTCTGAATTCATGAGACTTTTTAATGATTTTATATATTAATTTATAATTGAGACGATGATGTCACGAATAGAGAGGAGGGGATTTCTCCGTTGTCATGGAGACGCCACGGCGGCTTTCAGTCCATAAACAACAAGAAATGATAGAATATTTCACCAGCAAACGTAAAAACCAATAAAAGAGTAAATGAGTCCCTGATGGAGCCGAGAGAAGACGCGTCCTGCAGTCCCAGCAGGGGACAGCACCAGGCGCTGGACGGCAGGGGACAGCAGGGGACAGCACCAGGCGCTGGACGGCAGGGGACAGCAGGGGACGCCACCAGGCGCTGGACGGCAGGGGACAGCAGGGGGCGCCACCAGGCGCTGGACGGCAGGGGACAGCAGGGGGCGCCACCAGGCGCTGGACGGCAGGGGACACCACCAGGCGCTGGACGGCAGGGGACAGCAGGGGACGCCACCAGGCGCTGGACAGCAGGGGACAGCAGGGGGCGCCACCAGGCGCTGGACGGCAGGGGACACCACCAGGCGCTGGACGGCAGGGGACAGCAGGGGGCGCCACCAGGCGCTGGACAGCAGGGGACGCCACCAGGCGCTGGACGGCAGGGGACAGCAGGGGGCGCCACCAGGCGCTGGACGGCAGGGGACACCACCAGGCGCTGGACGGCAGGGGACAGCAGGGGGCGCCACCAGGCGCTGGACAGCAGGGGGCGCCACCAGGCGCTCGACAGCAGGGGACGCCACCAGGCGCTGGACGGCAGGGGACAGCAGGGGGCGCCACCAGGCGCTGGACAGCAGGGGACGCCACCAGGCGCTGGACGGCAGGGGACAGCAGGGGGCGCCACCAGGCGCTGGACGGCAGGGGACAGCAGGGGGCGCCACCAGGCGCTGGACAGCAGGGGGCGCCACCAGGCGCTGGACGGCAGGGGACAGCAGGGGGCGCCACCAGGCGCTGGACAGCAGGGGACGCCACCAGGCGCTGGACGGCAGGGGACAGCAGGGGACGCCACCAGGCGCTGGACGGCAGGGGACAGCAGGGGACGCCACCAGGCGCTGGACGGCAGGGGGCGCCACCAGGCGCTGGACGGCAGGGGACAGCAGGGGACGCCACCAGGCGCTGGACGGCAGGGGGCGCCACCAGGCGCTGGACGGCAGGGGGCGCCACCAGGCGCTGGACAGCAGGGGACACCACCAGGCGCTGGACAGCAGGGGACGCCACCAGAAACACTATGTACAATATTCAGCCTGGGAAACTGTATAATCCATGCTAGAGGTCAAAGGTCCAAATGTTCATATGGCAGGTTGGTCTCACACACACACACTCACACACACACTCACACACACACACACACACACTCACACACACACACACACACTCATAAGGAATATAAATATTTCCATTATATTAAAATTCAGGTTAAATAATAGACGAGCGTCTTCCTTCTCCTGCACAAACAAGTGTTGTTGTTGTTTTTGTTTGTTTGTGTCGTCCAGACTGGTGAGGTCATCGCCCGGCGGTCACAGTGGTCCGGTCCAGTCCACATCCCCCATCAGAGGCTCTTAAAGAGACGGTACGGTAAATCATCAGACTCTTAAAGAGACGGTACGGTAAATCATCAGACTCTTAAAGAGACGGTACGGTAAATCATCAGACCCTTAAAGAGACGGTACGGTAAATCATCAGACTCTTAAAGAGACGGTACGGTAAATCATCAGACCCTTAAAGAGACGGTACGGTAAATCATCAGAGGCTCTTAAAGAGACGGTACTGTAAATTATCAGACTCTTAAAGAGACGGTACGGTAAATCATCAGACCCTTAAAGAGACGGTACGGTAAATCATCAGACTCTTAAAGAGACGGTACGGTAAATCATCAGACCCTTAAAGAGACGGTACGGTAAATCACCATAGAGTAGGGGTTCACTCAGTGCCGTGGTTGAACACCGGGTGGCAGTGTTGAGCCCTCGGTTGCCAGAGTCCTCCCTCCTCAGTCAGACGAGCTTTTGGCGGGAATCCTGGTGAAGAAGTAATCCGGCGCATTGTTTATTAGTTAAAAGGTGCAACGTGAGGTATTTTTGGTAAAACCAAATATAATAATCAGCCAAATGTGTAAAAACAGTTTGATGTCATCTCATTGATCATTTTTGTGTTGTCATAAACGTTTATCTGACTGTGACTGCTCTGACCTCTGAAACCACGGCGTTCCACTGCTTCCTCTGCGTTTTGGCACTGGAGTCGTTTCCCAGCACAGTGATGGAGTCGTCTGGTCCCTCGGGGGGTCTGGTCCCTCGGGGGGTCTGAGACCGGCTCCGGGGGGGTCTGGTCCCTCGGGGGGTCTGAGACCGGCTCCGGGGGGGTCTGGTCCCTCGGGGGGTCTGAGACCGGCTCCGGGGGGGTCTGGTCCCTCGGGGGGTCTGAGACCGGCTCCGGGGGGGTCTGAGAGCAGCCACAGTGAGGCAGCGGCCATGTTGGAATGATGTGGCTCCATCAGGAGCTCCAGAAGGGTGATGGAGAAATCCTGAGACGGATTCCACTGGACCGAACCAGATGTGGAGGTTTTTCCTCCAGAGCAGGAGGAGGAAGAGGAGGAGGTGGAGGAGGAAGAGGAGGAGGAAGAGGAAGAGGAAGAGGAGGAGGAGGAGGAGGAAGAGGAAGAGGAAGAGGAAGAGGAAGAGGAAGAGGAGGAGGAAGAGGAGGAGGAAGAGGAGGAGGAGGAGGAAGAGGAAGAGGAAGAGGAGGAGGAGGAAGAGGAGGAGGAAGAGGAGGAGGAAGAGGAGGAGGAAGAGGAGGAGGAGGAAGAGGAAGAGGAGGAGGAAGAGGAGGAGGAAGAGGAGGAGGAGGAGGAAGAGGAGGAGGAAGAGGAGGAAGCAGCTCATTTGGGGGGGGAGGGGGGGGGGCTCATTGGGGGAGGGGGGGCAGCTCCAGGCCGGTCAGCAGCGTCACCTGGAGGAACAGAAACAAAATGACTGAAGCAGAAACAGAATCCTGGCTAACATTTAGCGTTTAGCATGGTTAGCATGAACCGCTACTGCTAGTTCCTCTTCCACATGTTCTTTCCCAAAGACACAAGATTAAAGAGGTTTTCCCCGTCCAGACGGAGTTAGAACGTGTTTCAAAAAGGTGGAATTGGAGCATTTTTCTAAAATAATTGCTCTTTCGACAGGGAGTCAGACCGTTTTCACAAAGTTCCACCTTGATAGCCATTTATTTGAGTTTTGTCTCTGCACCGCGGAACCAGACGCCAAAAACCCCGGAGCCGTGGAAACCACGCTTTCTTTAAGGAGTCGTCGCCGTGGAAACCAGGCTTTATTGAAGGAGTCGTCGCCGTGGAAACCAGGCTTCATTGAAGGAGTCGTCGCCGTGGAAACCAGGCTTTATTGAAGGAGTCGTCGCCGTGGAAACCATGCTTTATTGAAGGAGTCGTCGCCGTGGAAACCAGGCTTTATTGAAGGCGTCGTCGCCGTGGAAACCAGGCTTCATTGAAGGAGTCGTCGCCGTGGAAACCACGCTTTATTGAAGGCGTCGTCGCTGTGGAAACCAGGCTTCATTGAAGGAGTCGTCGCCATGGAAACCACACTTTATTGAAGGAGTCGTCGCCGTGGAAACCAGGCTTTATTGAAGGAGTCGTCGCCATGGAAACCAGGCTTTATTGAAGGAGTCGTCGCCGTGGAAACGGGGCGCGGCGGCGGCCGTCTCTCACCTGCACGTTCCTGTTGAGGCTGACGGCGGGGACGAAGACGCCGTCCAGGCCGTGGAACGCCGTGGGGCCGTGCTGCTGCTGGTTGATGAAGAACGTCAGGGTGTGTTGGACCAGGTCCAGCAGGACCCCGACCCGGGAGCCCCTGGTGATGCCCCCCTCCGCCCTGCACACACACACACACACACACACACACCCAGGGTTCAGGAAGACGCTGGGTGAGGCTGACGGCGGCGCGGCGCGGCGCCCCCTACCTGTTGGTGTGCGAGTTGTTGTGCATGAACCAGGACCGGTTGTTGTCCACGTACATGGCCCACGCCTTGTCGTCCTTGCCCAGCATCAGGTCCTTCACCGTGTTGATCCGGGCCACGCCGAAGGCCGGGTCCGGGTGGTTGTCGTAGCGGTCCACGCTCACCTCCCAGTAGTGGACGCCCTGGGGGACACGGGGGACGTCAGCGTCCGCCCGGAGGACGCTCCCCCCCCCGGGCGGACGGACGGCGACAGGGACACCTTGGAGAAGGCCGCCGTCCCCAGGACCACGCGGTCGTCGTAGCTGCTGCAGCTGACCGTCTGGTTCTCGTTGGACAGGACGATGTCCCGGTGGGCCGAGCTGGGGTCAAAGGTGAACCAGGCCACTGCAGGGGGACACACACTGTCAGCTGGCAGGACCGGCCAATCACAGGCCTCACAGCCTCACCCTGTGACACTACGGGCCAATCACAGGCCTCACGGCCTCACCCTGTGACACTACGGGCCAATCACAGGCCTCACAGCCTCACCCTGTGACACTACGGGCCAATCACAGGCCTCACAGCCTCACCCTGTGACACTACGGGCCAATCACAGGCCTCACGGCCTCACCCTGTGACACTACGGGCCAATCACAGGCCTCACGGCCTCACCATGTGACACTACGGGCCAATCACAGGCCTCACGGCCTCACCATGTGACACTACGGGCCAATCACAGGCCTCACAGCCTCACCATGTGACACTACGGGCCAATCACAGGCCTCACGGCCTCACCCTGTGACACTACGGGCCAATCACAGGCCTCACGGCCTCACCATGTGACACTACGGGCCAATCACAGGCCTCACAGCCTCACCCTGTGACACTACGGGCCAATCACAGGCCTCACAGCCTCACCCTGTGACACTACGGGCCAATCACAGGCCTCACAGCCTCACCCTGTGACACTACGGGCCAATCACAGGCCTCACGGCCTCACCCTGTGACACTACGGGCCAATCACAGGCCTCACATGTCTGATTTAATTTAATATGTCCAACATCTCTGATTGTCTGTGTGGAGAGAGAGAGAGAGGGGGGGAGGGAAAGAAGGAGGGAGAGAGAGAGAGAGAGAGAGGGGGAGGGAAAGAAGGAGAGAGAGAGAGAGAGAGAGAGAGAGAGAGGGGGAGGGAAAGAAGGAGGGAGAGAAGGAGGGGGAGAGGAAGGAAGAAAGAAAGAAAACAGATGGGCAGACAGACAGATGGATGGATGATGGATGGATGGATGATGGATGGATGAGCAGACGGAGGAGGAGAAGTACCGTCGGAGGTCTTGAGTACGACCGTCTTGCTGTACGCCCCCACGCCCACGCCGTTATACGCTTTGACCCGGGCGTTATAGGAGCTGTTGAAGTGGAGCCCGTCCACCGTGCACACCGTCTCCTTGCCCACGTACACCTCCTGGCACACACACACACACACACACACACACACACACACACACACACACACACACACACACACACACACACACAGCATATGGACCATGAATAATGTGATAAAAGCCCCAGGAGGTCATTTCATCACGTCACAGTCGATTTCACACTGAAGCTTCAACCTGCTGAGTTACTGTATGAATGCTAGCAACACGCTAGCAACACGTTAGCAACACGCTAGCAACATGCTATTAACACACTATCATCATGCTATCAACACGCTATCATCATGCTATCAACACACTATCAACATGCTAGCAACATGCTATTAACACACTATCATCATGCTATCAACACGCTATCATCATGCTATCAACACACTATCAACATGCTATCATCATGCTATCAACACACTATCAACATGCTATCATCATGCTATCAACACACTATCAACATGCTATCAACATGCTATCAACACGCTAGCAACACGCTATCAACATGCTAGCAACATGCTATCATCATGCTATCAACACACTATCATCATGCTATCAACACGCTATCAACATAATATCAACACGCTATCATCATGCTATTAACACGCTATCATCATGCTATCAACACGCTATCATCATGCTATCAACATAATATCAACACGCTATCATCATGCTATTAACACGCTATCAACACGCTATCATCATGCTATTAACACGCTATCATCATGCTATCAACACGCTATCATCATGCTATCAACACGCTATCATCATGCTATCAACATAATATCAACACGCTATCATCATGCTATTAACACGCTATCAACACGCTATCATCATGCTATTAACATGCTATCATCATGCTATTAACACGCTATCATCATGCTATCAACACGCTATCATCATGCTATTAACACGCTATCATCATGCCATCATCATGCTATTAACACGCTATCCTCATGCTATTAACACGCTATCAACACGCTACCATCATGCTATCAACACGCTATCAACATGCTATCAACACATGTACATTCATGTACAATCTGTGGCCACAGAATAATATTTTCTGTCCACATATATTATTGGTGGGATATTGTCGCTACTATTTCAGCACAACAAACTTAGAAGTTTTTGCCATGAAATATCACATTCTGGATAAAATTACTATTGCTGAAAGAAATCAATATCGTGTGTGTGTGTGTGTGTGTGTGTGTGTGTGTGAGGGAGACGGACCCTGTACTGCCCCCCGTTGCCGTCGTCCAGCTCCAGGATGTAGCCCTCCATGGGGCTGGCGCTGGCTGCAGTGACCCTCCAGGCCAGGGTGGCGCTGTTGTTCCTCGTGCAGCACTTTTCCAGCTGCAGCAGCGGCGCCGGCGGAACCAGAGGGCCGGGGTCAACTGGGGGTCGAGGGAGGTAGAGATGTTAACACGGGAGGGAGAGAGAGAGAGAGATTGAATAAAAGAAGAGTGTTAGAAGTGACAGATTGAGGTTCAGTCGGAGGACAACAGCTGGGATCAGTGAGGGATTAAAGTAGGTCATGTGACACCAAGTGTTGTGGGGGGGGGGGGGGGGGGCTGTAAGTCATGCTTTTCATTTCAAGTCTTTCTTTCTTCCATCAATAGTCTATCATGATCACAACTTCATAACTTTATATATTTATATACATAAATATATATATATATATATATATATATATTTAAAAAAAATTTTGATGTGGCCAAACACTCCAGTTTGATTTCCCACCATTTGGGAAAACTTTACGTAAATAGTTACATCAAATCAGCTGCAGCTCGCTGAACCAAGTATCTCGTGGTTTTCCTGCTGATCGTGTTTAAAGAGACGGTGCGTCAGTTTGAGGTCATGCTAACGCTAACGTTAAAGCGCCTCGTCGCACCATCTGGTGGTAGAAAGTGGAATTACACCACAGATCAGTCTGCCGCTTCGCCCTTCAACGTGTTTTCTGTTCCTAAAACAACGGCCCGGAGCTTCAGCGGCACTTTTTTGGGGTGTCCGTTTCCATGGCAACGCTGCTCAGAGCCGCTGGAAACACAACTTTTGGAAAACGGCTCCGACTCTGTATCCATGGAAACGGGGGAGAGAAGATCTTCAGCGTTTCTACTAAACTTTTCCGAAAAACAACACATCTTTCATTTGAAACGTGTCGAGAACAAACCTGATGGAGCTGACGGAGGACAGGACAGAGGAGCAGCATGCGGGGGAGGGGTGGGGTGGGGGGTGGGTAAATAAATACCTCCGGGGCTCTGGGCCTCCAGCTCAGCCTCATCACTGTCTGCTGACTGCAGCTGTTTGAATGAGGAAGACTCCTGCACATCTGGAAACACGACGGGGGATGAAGGTTCTGACAGCAGAAACGCTGAGTCGTCTAGAAAACCTCGCTCAGCAAATACTCCGTCTTTCTGCCTCCGCCTTTTAGTCCCGATACCGGCACCAGGGCCGATACTGCACGGTCAGCACATTACATAGATACTAGTATCGATAACAGCAAGGAGCGAAAGGTGAGTACTGGTATCGGTACTCAGTATCAACTCACTAAAGGTGAGTACTGGTATCGGTACTCGGTATCAACTCACTAAAGGTGAGTACTGGCATCGGTACTCGGTATCAACTCACTAAAGGTGAGTACTGGTATCGGTATCAACACACTACAGGTGAGTACTGGTATCGGTACTCGGTATCAACTCACTAAAGATGAGTACTGGTATCGGTATCAACACACTACAGGTGAGTACTGGTATCGGTACTCGGTATCAACTCACTAAAGGTGAGTACTGGTATCGGTACTCAGTATCAACTCACTAAAGGTGAGTACTGGTATCGGTACTCGGTATCAACTCGCTAAAGGTGAGTACTGGTATCGGTATCAACTCACTAAAGGTGAGTACTGGCATCGGTATCAACTCACTAAAGGTGAGTACTGGTATCGGTATCAACTCACTAAAGGTGAGTACTGGTATCGGTACTCGGTATCAACTCACTAAAGATGAGTACTGGTATCGGTATCAACACACTAAAGGTGAGTACTGGTATCGGTATCAACTCACTAAAGGTGAGTACTGGTATCGGTATCAACTCACTAAAGGTGAGTACTGGTATCGGTACTCGGTATCAACTCACTAAAGATGAGTACTGGTATCGGTATCAACACACTAAAGGTGAGTACTGGTATCGGTATCAACTCACTAAAGGTGAGTACTGGTATCGGTACTCGGTATCAAGTCGCTCTGAAGGAAAGTGAAGTTTAGACGAGTTTCACTGAGAAACAAACCAGACCATCAAAACCTCCATCTTTTCTCCATCAGGAGGCGTGGCTGCTCCTCCACCTCTGGACGGTGAGGTCACACCGTCACCGTAGGGTCAGCAAGGAGTTTCATGGTTATTGATTGTTAATGGTTATAAAGGGATTTCATGATTATTTCAAGAAGTGACTTCCTAACCACTAGAACATGAGGAGAACCTTGGTTCTAGATTAAGAACCCAGGTTGTTCGTCTCTTCCAGAAACTGATCAAAAAGCTGACGGAGCAGAAATCATGATCCTTGATTCTGTTATTGACGATCATCAGTGTGTGTGTGTGTGTGTGTGTGTGTGTGTGTGTGTGTGTGTGTGTGTGTGTGTGTGTGTGTGTGTGTGTGTGTGTGTGTGTGTGTGTGTGTGCCTCACCCCCCCCCTGGCAGAAGTCCAGCTGCAGGATGTTTTGTAACAGACATTCGGTCGTCAGGCTGAGATCAAAGTCAGAGACGACCTTTGGCTCCAAAGCTCCTTTGACCCATTGATCCTGAGACGACGTGACCCTTTTGATCAGGGCGTCAGAGATCTGAGCACACACACACACACACACACACACACACACACACACAGTATGCATGTAATCATCTGACATTTTGAATTATGATTTTTCACAACAAACAAGTACACATTTTTCTAACTTTTGCTATTTTACTTTATTCATTCGTTCTGGAGGAAAATAACTTTTCTTTCATTTCACTTTTGATTTATTTTGTTTATTTAGAAACAGATGTGAATATGTTCATTTATTATTTAGTCTGTTGTTGTTTTTTCTTTCCAAGTTTGTTTATTTTTTCTGTTTCCCAAATTTACATAAAAAAGGAAAAATGGAAACAGAACAATATTTTCCTATTTTTTAAATTTGGCTTTAAGGGGAAAAACAAGACAGTTGCTTTTTTAATTATTTCTATCATAATACAAATAAATGATTTAAATTGATAGTTAAAAAATCTTAATTGTTGTAGATTTTGGGGGCTTTCTTGGAAATGTAACTATTTTGAGTTATTTTATTTTTTGTTTTTGTTGGAGGCGCTGCTCCACAGCGCCCCCGCAGGCCGCGGTGGTACTGCAGGTGAAGAGACGCTGCTCCACAGCGCCCCCGCAGGCCGCGGTGGTACTGCAGGTGAAGAGGCGCTGCTCCACAGCGCCCCCGCAGGCCGCGGTGGTACTGCAGGTGAAGAGGCGCTGCTCCACAGCGCCCCCGCAGGCCGCGGTGGTACTGCAGGTGAAGAGGCGCTGCTCCACAGCGCCCCCGCAGGCCGTGGTGGTACTGCAGGTGAAGAGACGCTGCTCCACAGCGCCCCCGCAGGCCGCGGTGGTACTGCAGGTGAAGAGGCGCTGCTCCACAGCGCCCCCGCAGGCCGCGGTGGTACTGCAGGTGAAGAGGCGCTGCTCCACAGCGCCCCCGCAGGCCGCGGTGGTACTGCAGGTGAAGAGGCGCTGCTCCACAGCGCCCCCGCAGGCCGCGGTGGTACTGCAGGTGAAGAGGCGCTGCTCCACAGCGCCCCCGCAGGCCGCGGTGGTACTGCAGGTGAAGAGACGCTGCTCCACAGCGCCCCCGCAGGCCGTGGTGGTACTGCAGCAGGACGTACCTGCAGGAAGCCACTGGGGTCGTTCTCCTTGAGAACCTCCAGGCAGAACTCCATCATGCCGGTGGTCTGGCGCAGCTTCACGGTGCAGTGGGTGATCTGGTCCCGGACCACCTGCCGGGGGCACAGCAGAGGTCAAAGGTCGCGTCGACCCTACCAGGTCGCCTTGCTTCACTGTAGGACAGTATCAGTACTGAGGACAGTATCAGTACTGAGGAGAGTATCAGTACTGAGGAGAGTATCTGTACTGAGGAGAGTATCAGTACTGAGGAGAGTATTTGTACTGAGGAGAGTATCAGTACTGAGGAGAGTATCAGTACTGAGGAGAGTATATGTACTTGAGGAGAGTATCAGTACTGAGGAGAGTATTTGTACTGAGGAGAGTATCAGTACTGAGGAGAGTATCTGTACTGAGGAGAGTATCTGTACTGAGGAGAGTATCAGTACTGAGGAGAGTATCAGTACTGAGGAGAGTATATGTACTGAGGAGAGTATCAGTACTGAGGAGAGTATTTGTACTGAGGAGAGTATCAGTACTGAGGAGAGTATCTGTACTGAGGAGAGTATCTGTACTGAGGAGAGTATCTGTACTGAGGAGAGTATTGTACTGAGGAGAGTATCAGTACTGAGGAGAGTATTTGTACTGAGGAAAGTATCAGTACTGAGGAGAGTATCAGTACTGAGGAGAGCATCAGTACTGAGGAGAGTATCTGTACTGAGGAGAGTATCAGTACTGAGGAGAGTATCAGTACTGAGGAGAGTATATGTACTGAGGAGAGTATCAGTACTGAGGAGAGTATTTGTACTGAGGAGAGTATCAGTACTGAGGAGAGTATCTGTACTGAGGAGAGTAT
>NC_137667.1:432160-437671 GCF_963422515.1 Blennius ocellaris | reverse complement strand
ACTGAGGAGAGTATCTGTACTGAGGAGAGTATCTGTACTGAGGAGAGTATCTGTACTGAGGAGAGTATTTGTACTGAGGAGAGTATCAGTACTGAGGAGAGTATTTGTACTGAGGAAAGTATCAGTACTGAGGAGAGTATCAGTACTGAGGAGAGCATCAGTACTGAGGAGAGTATCTGTACTGAGGAGAGTATCAGTACTGAGGAGAGTATCAGTACTGAGGAGAGTATATGTACTGAGGAGAGTATCAGTACTGAGGAGAGTATTTGTACTGAGGAGAGTATCAGTACTGAGGAGAGTATCTGTACTGAGGAGAGTATCAGTACTGAGGAGAGTATATGTACTGAGGAGAGTATCAGTACTGAGGAGAGTATTTGTACTGAGGAGAGTATCAGTACTGAGGAGAGTATCTGTACTGAGGAGAGTATCTGTACTGAGGAGAGTATCTGTACTGAGGAGAGTATTTGTACTGAGGAGAGTATCAGTACTGAGGAGAGTATCAGTACTGAGGAGAGTATATGTACTGAGGAGAGTATTTGTACTGAGGAGAGTATCAGTACTGAGGAGAGTATCTGTACTGAGGAGAGTATTTGTACTGAGGCAAGTATCAGTACTGAGGAGAGTATCAGTACTGAGGAGAGTATCAGTACTGAGGAGAGTATCAGTACTGAGGAGAGTATTTGTACTGAGGAGAGTATCAGTACTGAGGAGAGTATTTGTACTGAGGAGAGTATCAGTACTGAGGAGAGTATTTGTACTGAGGAGAGTATCAGTACTGAGGAGAGTATCAGTACTGAGGAGAGTATCTGTACTGAGGAGAGTATCTGTACTGAGGAGAGTATCAGTACTGAGGAGAGTATCAGTACTGAGGAGAGTATATGTACTGAGGAGAGTATCAGTACTGAGGAGAGTATTTGTACTGAGGAGAGTATCAGTACTGAGGAGAGTATCTGTACTGAGGAGAGTATCTGTACTGAGGAGAGTATCTGTACTGAGGAGAGTATTTGTACTGAGGAGAGTATCAGTACTGAGGAGAGTATTTGTACTGAGGAAAGTATCAGTACTGAGGAGAGTATCAGTACTGAGGAGAGTATCAGTACTGAGGAGAGTATCTGTACTGAGGAGAGTATCAGTACTGAGGAGAGTATCAGTACTGAGGAGAGTATATGTACTGAGGAGAGTATCAGTACTGAGGAGAGTATTTGTACTGAGGAGAGTATCAGTACTGAGGAGAGTATCTGTACTGAGGAGAGTATCAGTACTGAGGAGAGTATATGTACTGAGGAGAGTATCAGTACTGAGGAGAGTATTTGTACTGAGGAGAGTATCAGTACTGAGGAGAGTATCTGTACTGAGGAGAGTATCTGTACTGAGGAGAGTATTTGTACTGAGGAGAGTATCAGTACTGAGGAGAGTATCAGTACTGAGGAGAGTATATGTACTGAGGAGAGTATTTGTACTGAGGAGAGTATCAGTACTGAGGAGAGTATCTGTACTGAGGAGAGTATTTGTACTGAGGAAAGTATCAGTACTGAGGAGAGTATCAGTACTGAGGAGAGTATCAGTACTGAGGAGAGTATCAGTACTGAGGGAGAGTATTTGTACTGAGGAGAGTATCAGTACTGAGGAGAGTATTTGTACTGAGGAGAGTATCAGTACTGAGGAGAGTATTTGTACTGAGGAGAGTATCAGTACTGAGGAGAGTATCTGTACTGAGGAGAGTATCAGTACTGAGGAGAGTATCAGTACTGAGGAGAGTATTTGTACTGAGGAAAGTATCAGTACTGAGGAGAGTATCAGTACTGAGGAGAGTATCAGTACTGAGGAGAGTATCAGTACTGAGGAGAGTATTTGTACTGAGGAGAGTATCAGTACTGAGGAGAGTATTTGTACTGAGGAGAGTATTTGTACTGAGGAGAGTATCAGTACTGAGGAGAGTATTTGTACTGAGGAGAGTATCAGTACTGAGGAGAGTATCAGTACTGAGGAGAGTATCAGTACTGAGGAGAGTATCAGTACTGAGGAGAGTATCAGTACTGAGGAGAGTATCAGTACTGAGGAGAGTATTTGTACTGAGGAGAGCATCAGTACTGAGGAGAGTATTTGTTTCTATATCGGTACTTCATGTTAATCCTGATGAAACGTTCAGATTGAATATTTCTGATTATTAAAACCTGGAACCTCTGAAACAAGTTTATGATTAATCTGCACATCTGCTGCACATTGTTCTCTCACACACACACACACACACACACACACACACACACACACACACACACACACACACACACACTCACACACACTCACACACACACACTCACACACACACACACACACACTCACACACACACACTCACACACACACACACACACTCACACACACACACACACACTCACACACACACACACACACACAGGAGAGATTAAAACGCTTTGGGCAGAAGAAGAGGTTGGACTGTTTTTACAGTGACTGTCAGAATAAAGCTCAGTGTTTAGAGTTCGTCCGGATGAAATCTCAACCTCCAGCCTGCAGATAATGACAACAGCTGTTCTCTGCAGTGGATTAATGGAGGAAGAGAAATACATTAAAAGCAGGCGGAACTCTTCCTGTGGTGGAGGAGGAGGAGGAGGAGGTGGAGGAGGAGGAGGAGGAAGAGGAGGAGGAGGAGGAAGAGGAGGAGGAGGAGGAGGAGGAGGAGGAGGAGGAGGAGGAAGAGGAGGAGGAGGAAGAGGAGGAGGAGGAGGAAGAGGAGGAGGAGGAGGAGGAGGAGGAGGAGGAGGAGGAAGAGGAGGAGGAGGAGGAAGAGGAGGAGGAGGAGGAGGAGGAGGAGGAGGAGGAGGAGGAGGAAGAGGAGGAGGAGGAAGAGGAGGAGGAGGAGGAAGAGGAGGAGGAGGAGGAGGTGGAGGAGGAGGAGGAGGAAGAGGAGGAGGAGGAGGAAGAGGAGGAGGAGGAGGAGGAGGAGGAGGAGGAGGAGGAAGAGGAGGAGGAGGAAGAGGAGGAGGAGGAGGAGGAGGAGGAGGAAGAGGAGGAGGAGGAGGGAAGAGGAGGAGGAGGAGGAGGAGGAGGAGGAGGAGGAGGAGGAGGAGGAGGTGGAGGAGGAGGAAGAGGAGGAGGAGGAGGAGGAGGTGGAGGAGGAGGAGGAGGAAGAGGAGGAGGAGGAGGAGGAGGAGGAAGAGAGAGGAGGAGGAAGAGGAGGAGGAGGAGGAGGTGGAGGAGGAGGAAGAGGAGGAGGAGGAGGAAGAGGAGGAGGAGGAGGAGGTGGAGGAGGAGGAAGAGGAGGAGGAGGAGGAGGAGGAGGAGGTGGAGGAGGAGGAGGAGGAAGAGGAGGAAGAGGAGGAGGAGGAGGAAGAGGAGGAGGAGGAGGAAGGAGGAGGAGGAGGAGGTGGAGGAGGAGGAGGAGGAAGAGGAGGAGGAGGAGGAGGAGGAGGAAGAGGAGGAGGAGGAGGAGGAGGAGGAGGAAGAGGAGGAGGAGGAGGAAGAGGAGGAGGAGGAGGAGGAGAGGAGGAGGAGGAGGTGGAGGAGGAGGAAGAGGAGGAGGAGGAGGAGGAGGAGGAGGAGGTGGAGGAGGAGGAGGAGGAGAGGAGGAGAGGAGGAGGAGGATAGGAGGAGGAGGAAGAGGAGGAGGAGGAGAGGAGGAGGAGGAGGAGGAGGAGGAGGTGGAGGAGGAGGAAGAGGAGGAGGAGGAGGTGGAGGAGGAGGAGGAGAGGAGGAGAGGAGGAGGAGGAGAGGAGGAGGAGGAGGAGGAAGAGGAGGAGGAGGAGGAGGAGGAAGAGGAGGAGGAGGAGGAGGAGGGGGGAATGAGGAGGAGGAGGAGGAGAGGAGGAGGAGGAGGAGGAGGAGGAGGAGGAGGAGCTTCTCGTCAAGACAGGACATCTTTTATTACTTTATTATTTTAAACATTAGCATGTATTATGTAGCATCGCTGTTGTGTGAGCACTGAAACCCTTTAGCATGTAGCATGGCATGTAGCGGCGGTGGGCTGTGATTGGCCGGTGGGGAGGAGGCGGGGCCTCACCTTCAGCTTGTACTCCTTCTCCTTGGTCACCTTGGTGAGCAGCTTGGCTTTCTGCCGAGTCAGCGCCTCGATCAGGGCGTCGCACTGCGCCACCAGGCAGGCCTCGAACTCCACACCGTTCTCCTGGAGAACCCAGCAGAGGAGAACCAATCAGAGGGGGAGAACCCATCAGAGGAACCAATCAGAGGGGTAGAACCAATCAGAGGAGGAGAACCAATCAGAGGGGGAGAACCAATCAGAGGAGAACCAATCAGAGGGGGAGAACCAATCAGAGGGGGAGAACCAATCAGAGGGGGAGAACCAATCAGAGGAGGAGAACCAATCAGAGGGGTAGAACCAATCAGAGGGGGAGAACCAATCAGAGGGGGAGAACCAATCAGAGGGGGAGAACCAATCAGAGGAGAACCAATCAGAGGGGGAGAACCAATCAGAGGGGGAGAACCAATCAGAGGGGGAGAACCAATCAGAGGGGAGAACCAATCAGAGGAGGAGAACCAATCAGAGGGGTAGAACCAATCAGAGGGGGAGAACCAATCAGAGGAGGAGAACCAATCAGAGGGGTAGAACCAATCAGAGGGGAGAACCAATCAGAGGGGGAGAACCAATCAGAGGAGAACCCATCAGAGGAGAACCAATCAGAGGGGGAGAACCAATCAGAGGAGAACCAATCAGAGGGGGAGAACCAATCAGAGGAGGAGAACGTCAGAGACACATCCTGATTGGTCGGTTTTCACTTCAGTGTCTTTCGGTAAGTTTCAGAAACTTCCTGAGTCGTTCTGCTCTGATTGAGTCGTCGCCATGTAATCTGATTACATTTTGGGATTACACGCAAACAAAGTGTTTTCGCTACAATACAGTACATTTCAGTATTGTTCTAGTAACTACAGTCACATTACAGCCAGAATACAGGCACAATACAGTCTTCCACACATTGTCTGACGTGATCATATTGTTAATAATAATAATGATGATGATGATAATGATAATAATAATGATTATCATTATAATAATGGCACATTGTGTCACCTGGATCTGCTGCAGCATGTTCTTCAGCTGAACCAGGAATTCTTTGGCGTCTTTTGCTTTGTCAGAGATTCCACTGAGCGCCTGGGACAGTTGACACTGTGGAGACACACGGAGACGTTAGAGGACAGTTGACACTGTGGAGACACACGGAGACGTTAGAGGACAGTTGACACTGTGGAGACACACGGAGACGTTAGAGGACAGTTGACACTGTGGAGACACACGGAGACGTTAGAGGACAGTTGACACTGTGGAGACACACGGAGACGTTAGAGGACAGTTGACACTGTGGAGACACACGGAGACGTTAGAGGACAGTTGACACTGTGGAGACACACGGAGACGTTAGAGGACAGTTGACACTGTGGAGACACACGGAGACGTTAGAGGACAGTTGACACTGTGGAGACACACGGAGACGTTAGAGGACAGTTGACACTGTGGAGACACACGGAGGCGTTAGAGGACA
>NC_137667.1:382160-427160 GCF_963422515.1 Blennius ocellaris | reverse complement strand
GGCAGGTGAGCGAGCAGTGGCGGTGCGCGTGCGGGTGCGCGTGCGGGGCGGCGGGCGGGAAGACCCGCACCCCGTTGGGGGACTTGACGTGGCAGGGCGTGTAGGAGCCGTAGCCGCTGTCCGCCTCGCTGTACAGGCTCATCTTGTCCAGGTCCAGGTAGTCGTAGTCGCCCCCGGACGCGCGGCTCGCGGGGCCCGGCTCGCCCTCCGGGGTCCGCACCGCGATGTTCCGGGCGCACGCGAGGCACACGTTGTGCGAGCAGGGCAGCAGCACGGGCTCCCGGTACAGGGAGCCGCACACCGGGCACTTCAGCTCCTCCTCCATGGCGCCGCTGGTCCCCGGGAGGACAAGCTCCGCGAGACGCTTCAGCACCGACCGAGGCGGACAGCTCCCCCTCTCGCCGCGCAGGGCGCATGCGCGGGGCGGCGTAACCCTTTGTGGCCCGGAGGCTTTGAATCAACAAGACGCGTCTCTGCTGCTGCTGCTTCTTCTTCATCATCACCATCATCATCATCATCATCATCATCACCATCATCATCACCATCATCATCATCATCATCATCATCATCATCACCATCATCATCATCATCATCACCATCATCATCATCATCATCAACATCATCATCATATTCACCATCATCATTATCATCATCACCATCATCATCACCATCATCATCATCATCATCATATTCACCATCATCATCATCATCATCATCATCATCATGAAGGCTTATTTCCACGTCGTTCGGTTTGGAAATCTTGGACAATTTAAAGATGAAAGTAAAAATGTTCAAAGCAACAATGATCTTAGCAATAACAATATTTACGACAACAATAACAAGGACGACACTCAGACCTTCGCCATGGAAACCAGAGGAACCAGAGGAACCAGAGGGTTCCAGGTTATTGATCCACTTCATCATCTGTCCTGTCTTATAATTTACCATGTTCTCACTGCTGGAATACTCTGGAATAGAATACAATAGAGTAGGATACAATAGAGTAGAGTACAATAGAGTAGAGTACAATAGAGTAGGATACAATAGAGTAGAGTACAATAGAGTAGGATACAATAGAGTAGAATACAATAGAGTAGAGTACAATAGAGTAGGATACAATAGAGTAGGATACAATAGAGTAGAGTACAATAGAGTAGAGTACAATAGAGTAGAGTACAATAGAGTAGGATACAATAGAGTAGGATACAATAGAGTAGACTACAATAGAGTAGACTACAATAGAGTAGGATACAATAGAGTAGACTACAATAGAGTAGACTACAATAGAGTAGGATACAATAGAGTAGACTGCAATAGAGTAGACTACAATAGAGTAGGATACAGTAGAGTAGACTACAATAGAGTAGACTACAATAGAGTAGGATACAATAGAGTAGACTACAATAGAGTAGGATACAATAGAGTAGGATACAATAGAGTAGACTGCAATAGAGTAGACTACAATAGAGTAGGATACAATAGAGTAGACTGCAATAGAGTAGACTACAATAGAGTAGGATACAATAGAGTAGACTGCAATAGAGTAGACTACAATAGAGTAGGATACAGTAGAGTAGACTACAATAGAGTAGACTACAATAGAGTAGGATACAATAGAGTAGAATACAATAGAGTAGAGTACAATAGAGTAGGATACAGTAGAGTAGACTACAATAGAGTAGACTACAATAGAGTAGGATACAATAGAGTAGACTACAATAGAGTAGGATACAATAGAGTAGGATACAATAGAGTAGAATACAATAGAGTAGAGTACAATAGAGTAGGATACAATAGAGTAGAGTACAATAGAGTAGAACTACAAATTGATGGGTGTTGTTGACGGACTGCTCCAGGCGGCTCCAGGCCAGCTCCAGGCAGCTCCAGGCCAGCTCCAGGCCAGCTCCAGGCAGCTCCAGGCCAGCTCCAGGCAGCTCCAGGCCAGCTCCAGGCGGCTCCAGGCCCAACCCCCCAGAGTAAACCTCGTTCTTTATTGGAACCGTCAGGAACTGAATTGTCCTGAATTTGAGATCATCTCAGTCTAAAAGTAGAACTTTTTATCTTTGAACTCACAGAACCTGACATAGAACCTGACATAGAACCTGACCTCCAGCTCTCCCTGACCCCCTCCAGGATGGAGCTGCACTTTATTTATTTATCAGATTATTTCTTCACTATTATTTATTGTAATTAAAATTTATTTCATTACATTTTTTGTTGGTTCTTTAAAAAAACCCAAGTGTATATATATATATATATATATATGAAGTACTCGTACTGGAGTGACGTAAAGTAGGACAGAAAGTTTCTCACTACCGAAGAAAAGAGTTAGAAAAACGACACATTTGAATTATGCAGCAGGTTTATTGACAATATTTACAGCTTGTTGTTTTTCTTTACAGATTTCGTTTTGTGGGGAAAAAGAGCAAAACTATATTAAAATCAAAAACAGGAAAAATAGAGTGAATCTACTGTGTCACTCTATTGTTGATCTGCTCTCTGCTGCCACCTGCTGGCAGGAGCCGGTGACGTCACATCGTCAGTGCTGGAGTGTGTGTGTGATTGGTTTCATCACAAAAAAAAGAATGGGGGGGGTCAGACCAGCGAGGTGGTGCTCTCGGGGTTGACCCTGGCCGGGGGGGGGGGGGGGGGGGGGTCAGACCAGCGAGGTGGTGCTCTCGGGGTTGACCCTGGCCGGGGGTCGGGGGGGTCAGACCAGCGAGGTGGTGCTCTCGGGGTTGACCCTGGCCGGGGGGGTGGGTCAGACCAGCGAGGTGGTGCTCTCGGGGTTGACCCTGGCCGGGGGGGTGGGTCAGACCAGCGAGGTGGTGCTCTCGGGGTTGACCCTGGCCGGGGGGGGCCGGCTGCTCTTCCTCAGCTCCCTCAGCTGCCGCGCCGGTTTCCCCACGGCGTCCTCGAAGCGGCGCTCCACCACCGGCAGCACGGCGTCGTGCAGGAAGGCGGCGTTCTGCGCGATGAAGCGCTTCTTGTCGGCGTCCTGCTCGCAGCGCAGCGAGAAGTCCACGTGCTGCACGGCGGCCAGGACGATCTCCCGCAGGCTCTCCAGGAGCACCTGGTGCAGCTCGGCCAGGTACAGCTTCAGCCCCTCCTCCAGGAAGCTCAGCAGCTGCTTGCTGAACGCCACCACCGTGTAGCTCAGGTCCAGCCAGCAGTCCTCGCCCGTGTAGGGCTCCAGCGCCACGCCGCAGCCGCGCATCTCGTCCTGCCAGAGAGAGGAGCCGCGCCGGGGTTCAGACCGGAGCCCGTGCTAATGCTAACAGGCTAACAACGCGCCGGTCCAGTCAACCAGAAGGCGCTAACGCCGCGCTAAAGGTGTTAGCCTGGCGCTAACCCGAGGTGACGCTAGCCGGTTCATGGGTTGCGTTTCCATGACGACGGAGCCCGGAGCCACTGAAAGTGCAACTTTACGAAAATGGCTCCCAAGGTGGGACTTTTTGAAAACACTGACTCCGTCTCCATGGAAACGGGGAAAACAGAACCGAGGCTCTAAACAATAATCTGTAGAAAACTACTAACTAGAACCAAGAATAGAACTTTGATCACAGAGGGAACGTTCTCCAGAGAACCTGAGCAGGTTCCTTCGTTTCCTAGACGACACGGGAAGAAGAGGAGGAGGGTAGGGTAGGGTAGGGTAGGGTAGGAGGTAGGGTCAGCGGTCTCCACCTTGAGCTTGCGCAGCGCCTCAGGCGTCATGAGGGTAGGGTAGGGTAGGGTAGGTTAGGTCATGGTAGGCGAGGGTAGGGTAGGGTAGGTTAGGTCATGGTAGGTGAGGGTAGGGTAGGTTAGGTCATGGTAGGTGAGGGTAGGGTAGGTTAGGTCATGGTAGGTGAGGGTAGGGTAGGTTAGGTCATGGTAGGTGAGGGTAGGGTAGGTTAGGTCATGGTAGGCGAGGGTAGGGTAGGTTAGGTCATGGTAGGTGAGGGTAGGGTAGGAGGTAGGGTCAGCAGTCCCTACCTTGAGCTTGAGCAAGGCCTCAGGCGTCATGAGGTTCATCTTCCTCCACAGCTCCTCAGAGTTACGATGTTTGGTCGCCTCCAGGATCACGTCCTTGTAGCTCAGCAGCGCCGCGCGGACGTCCTTGACCAGCAAGGCCTGCAGGGTGAAGGTAAGGTCCAGGCCCACCTCCGTCAGCTGCTGGCAGTGCTCCTTCGCCACCTTCACGCACTCCGCCGCCGTCGACAGGCTCTCCTTACTGTCGAACACCTGGAGGGGACATCAGGTCATACCTCCATCAGGTCATACCTCCATCAGGTCATACCTCCACCAGGCCATACCTCCACCAGGCCATACCTCCACCAGGTCATACCTCCACCAGGCCATACCTCCACCAGGCCATACCTCCACCAGGTCATACCTCCACCAGGCCATACCTCCACCGAGGCCATACCTCCACCAGGTCATACCTCCACCGAGGCCATACCTCCACCAGGTCATACCTCCACCAGGTCATACCTCCACCGAGGCCATACCTCCACCAGGTCATACCTCCACCAGGCCATACCTCCACCAGGCCATACCTCCACCAGGTCATACCTCCACCAGGCCATACCTCCACCGAGGCCATACCTCCACCAGGTCATACCTCCACCAGGCCATACCTCCACCAGGCCATACCTCCACCAGGCCATACCTCCACCAGGCCATACCTCCACCGAGGCCATACCTCCACCAGGTCATACCTCCACCGAGGCCATACCTCCACCAGGTCATACCTCCACCGAGGCCATACCTCCACCAGGTCATACCTCCACCAGGTCATACCTCCACCAGGCCATACCTCCACCAGAACTGCCGGTAGTACTGCAGACCCCCCCGTACCTGCTTGCTGAAGGCGTCGGCGAACATGGCGAGGGCGTGGCGCGACCATACCACGAGGGCGGAGTAGCAGCCGGTGGTGGCGGCGAAGTGGTTCTGGAACTCCTTGGCGGTTTCCAGCAGGCTAGTGAAGAAGATGTTGCACAGCTTGTGGATGTAGAGCAGCGTGGCGCCCTCGATGCGCAGCTGGCGTATGGCGGTCTGCACGGCCGCCGCGCGGTTCTTCAGGAACAGGTCGCAGGCTTTGGTGGACTGACCTGGAACAGAGGGGCGGGGCCAGACATGAACCCGTTTCCACGACGACGGAGACGCGGAAACGGGACTTTTCATGGAAAACGACTCCCGAAGTGCAACTTTTCATAAAACGAAGTCGATTCAAACTAATTCACTAATTAATCACAGTTTCCTGTGATTAATTGTGATTAATTGTGATTAATTGTGATTAATCACGTTGTTTTCTCTCCTGAAGACTGAAGCTTGTAAAGAGATTTATTGAGGAAAAGCACAGAATTAGAAACATTAAAAGTTTTCATAACGTCCTTTTAGCTTCTGGTGAAACTTTCTCTCTCTGCGTTTGTTGAACGTGTTAACAAATAAAAGTCTCTCCCGTTAAATATATAAAACTATCATGTAATGCAGTAAAAAGTAAAGTATTACTGCATTCAATGTTTTGAAAACAAGAAATAAATCAAATACAATAAGAGATAAATATACTTTGATAAATTGTTCCAAAATAAAATGTAGGAGGAGCCGATGGACGGGAGGCGGAGCTTCACGCTGGAACTACAAGACTACTTACTGTCTACAAAATAAAGTTCAATTATGACCTGAACTGGTCACCACAGTGGGGAACTTTATTTTGTAGAGGTGGGGTTTCTTGGTGCTGCTAGCCCTCCATGGTTCCACTGCTAGTGGTTCCTCTGCTAGCCCTCCATGGTTCCACTGCTAGTGGTTCCTCTGCTAGCCCTCCATGGTTCCACTGCTAGTGGTTCCGCTGCTATCCCTCCGCGGTTCCACTGCTAGCCCTCCGCGGTTCCACTGCTAGCCCTCCGCGGTTCCACTGCTAGTGGTTCCGCTGCTAGCCCTCCGCGGTTCCACTGCTAGTGGTTCCGCTGCTATCCCTCCATGGTTCCTCTGCTAGCCCTCTGCGGTTCCACTGCTAGTGGTTCCTCTGCTAGCCCTCTGCGGTTCCACTGCTAGTGGTTCCTCTGCTAGCCCTCCATGGTTCCACTGCTAGTGGTTCCGCTGCTAGCCCTCTGCGGTTCCGCCCTCGCGGACTAGCGGTCGGCGTCAGAAAGAGAGAGAGAAGAAGAAGCACCTAGCCTGATGAGCTGCGACACGGCGCGGCGCGTGGCGCGGGGCCCGCCGCGCAGCGAGCGGTCGGGCGACAGCTCGAACACCAGCACCTCCGTCAGGCGGCGCACCCGCTCCTCCACCCGCGCCCGGAGCTCCTTCACCCCGGCGGTGGCGGGCCGGCCCCCCAGGTGGCGCCGCAGCCGGTCCAGCAGGTCCACGGCGCCCTCGAAGTCCCGCTGGGCGATGCAGACGTCCAGGTCCTCCGGCAGCTCCCGCACCCACTCCGGGCTCAGGTCCACGCCCTCCTCGCCCCCCCCCTCCCCCTCCCCCTCCCCCTCCTCCACGTCGAAGGGGTTGGTGGAGGCGGGGGCGACGGCGGCGGCGGGGGGGGGCGCCTCCCGCGCCTGGCGCTCCCGGGACGCCTTGCTCTTCTTGGTGTCCTCCAGCACCTCCAGCCACTCCTTCTTCACCTTGCTGTTCTCCGCCTGGAAGATGCGCCCGTCGGGGAACATGAGGATCTTGAACATGTCCTTCATGGGGGGGTTGTCCTTCACGTTGACCACGGCGAAGCTGTCCAGCTCGTACAGGGCGTCGTAGCGGTACTTGACGGCGCCGCGGCGGCTGGCCAGCCAGGCGGCCACCAGCAGGCAGTCGCTCATCAGGAAGGCGTGCACCTTCTGCACCTGCGACATGCTGTCCGCCTCGAACTCCACCAGGTCGCCGTTGTACACCAGGTGGCGGCCCGGCGTGTCCATCACGCCCTTGCCGCCCTCCACCTTCTCCAGCAGCGAGGTGAGCGTCCTCTGCTTCTGCTCCTCCGCCTCCCGGGGGAAGGCCGCGGCCGCCTGCAGCTCCCGGGACGCGTCGTCCCGCCCGCCGCCGGCCGCCAGCGCCTGGGTGACGGCCTCCATCAGGCCCTTCTGCTCCGTCAGGATGTGGCTCAGCTGGTACATCTCGCTCTCCAGGTACGAGATCTCCTTGGCCGTCTCGATGAACTGCCGGTAGTTCTTGTACACGTTCTTCTTCAGGTTCTGCGCCGTCTCGTCCGCCAGGCCCTGCACCTTCTGCCGGTGCTCCTGCAGGTCGCGGTCCCCGTCGCTCTGCTGGGACAGCTGCTTCACGTAGGCCTGCGGGTCGAAGTGGGGCGACTCCAGCAGCCGGCGGAGCCTCGCGCCGGGGTCCGACATGACGTGTGGCGGCGGCTGGAGGGACGGGGACGGGGGACGGAGGACGGAGGACGGAGGACGGAGCGGCGCTTCCTCCGAGAAGCAAACAGGAAGTGGGAGCGGAAGTGACGTCACGGGAAATCGCGTCTATAACGCGTCGAACGACACCTTTTCAGCTTCTCTCGGGTTCAGATGTGTTCTTTTATTTAGTCTTTCACACGTCGGCGCTCTGAAATAATAACTTTGTGAACGTTGTCGGGCGTTTAGCCAAAGAGTAAAGACATGTCCCAGAATCCCCTGCGGTACTTCCGGTAGGCTTCAAAATATCAGTTCTTTTTTTGATATCCACAGTGTGATTTATTTAGATATTTATTTATTTTTGTAATTTTTTGGGGGGGGGGGGTTATTATTTAAAAAAAGACATTTTTAAGAAGAAGAAGAAGAAGAAACTTTATTTATATAGCACCTTTCAATGATAAAATCACAAGGTGCTTCACAGAGGCAAAAATAATAAAATAGTACGGATAACAATAAAATAGCACGGGCACAATAAAATGGTACGGACGGAATAAAGATAAAACCAATCACAGCCATGTCAACTAAAAGCTTGCCTGAACAGCCGTGTTTTCAGCTGCTTCTTAAAAGAATCAACAGAATACATTACAGTCATTCCAATGTGCTTTTATAGAGAAAATAGAAAATCCCAACATCCACATGAGCAGCAGGTGAGTTTGCGACTGTGGAAAAGAAAAACTCCTCTAACAGGGAGAAACTTTGTAGAAACCAGAGTCAGAGGAGAGGAGAGGAGAGGAGAGGAGAGGAGAGGAGAGACGGAGAGACAGACTGGTGGGGAAAATATCAGTTCAAAGTAGAAATAGAATTCAAAAATCTGTAATAATCACAGACGGAAATTCTTTGAATCTAGGAGATGCAAATGTTTATTCCAAAATATTTGAAATTGTATTTTTATTTAAAAACGTACCACTTTTAAAAACAAACAGCCACTGCCAGTCAGACACGCAATGACGTTGTTGTTGTGAAAAGACTCAGCTGATTATGTCCATTTTGCTTTTTTTCTTGTAAGAACAAATTATATTGTTTAAAAAACTAACTAACTAACTGAATTTAAAAATTAATAATAATAAAAAAAAAAAAAAGCCCCGTCTAATCTGAACCAGTAGTCTGTTTAATGCTCTTATTTTGAAATCTTGACCGGAAGTTAACTATGACAGCCGACGGGGCGCCGACAGGTCTGTTCAAACTCACCGAACATGAACATTCGACTCATTACGTTGAAACTATGACCCGGTTGCGTCTGTTTTCACGCTCCGCTGCTCGCGCGGGGAGTTTTTAGTTCCTGAGGATGAAGCTGTTTGGAGGAAAACCCATGAAAATACGGTAAAGTGGGCCCGTTAGCTCCCCGTTAGCTCCCGGTTAGCTCCCCGTTAGCTCCCGGCGGCTAACGTCAACAAAGATGGAGGACGACCTGCTGCTGGCCATCAGGCTGCAGGAGCAGTTCGACAGGGAGGACCGGGGCCCGGACCTCCTCCAGGGGCCCGGCCAGAGGGGCCAGGGGGGCCCGGACCTCCTCCAGGGGGGCCCGGACCTCCTCCAGGGGCCCAGCCAGAGGGGCCAGAGGGGCCCGGACCTCCTCCAGGGGCCCGGCCAGAGGGGCCAGGGGGGCCCGGACCTCCTCCAGGGGCCCGGCCAGAGGGGCCAGGGGGGCCCGGACCTCCTCCAGGGGCCCAGCCAGAGGGGCCAGGGGGGTCCGGACCTCCTCCAGGGGCCCGGCCAGAGGGGCCAGGGGGGCCCGGACCTCCTCCAGGGGCCCGGCCAGAGGGGCCAGAGGGGCCCGGACCTCCTCCAGGAGGCCGGCAAGAGGCGGAGGCTGGAGGCCGAGAGGCCGCTGTCCCTCGTGGACCCGTCCTGGGAGGTGCTGGACCCGAACCCCGACGTGCGGGCCTTGTTCCTGGACTTCAACCAGCGCTTCTTCTGGGGGACGCTGAGCGGGGTGGAGGTGAAGTGGAGCCCCCGGATGACCCTGTAGGCCCCGCTCTTACTGTGTGTGTGTGTGTGTGAGAGTCCTCCTGGGTCCAGGAGAGACGCTGGTCTGTTGTGGTCTGATGTGGGTCACAGTTGGTCCCTGTGGCCCCCCAGGTGTGCCGGGGTGTGTTCCTACGAGGGCCGAGGTGGTCTGTGTTCCATCCGGCTCAGCGAGCCTCTGCTGAAGCTCCGGCCCCGGAAGGACCTGGTGGAGGTGAGTCAGACCCGGTCCAGGTGGGACGGACCCGGTCCGGGTGGGACGGACCCGCGTTGACCCGGTCCCTGTGGTCCTCAGACCCTCCTCCACGAGATGATCCACGCCCTGCTGTTCGTGACCCAGAACAACCGGGACCGGGACGGCCACGGGCCCGAGTTCTGCAAACACATGGACCGGATCAACCGGGCCGGCGGGACCCGGATCACCGTGAGTGTCTCTGTCCGGTCCACCGGGGGGGACGGGGGGGACGGGGGCTCAGCGCTGTCCTCTGTGTCCCCTGCAGGTCTACCACAGCTTCCACCAGGAGGTCCAGGTCTACCGCCAGCACTGGTGGAGGTGTGACGGGCCCTGCAGGACCCGGGGGCCCCACCTGGGCTGGGTCCGGAGGGCCATGAACCGGCCCCCCTCCCCCCTGGACCCCTGGTGGGACCAGCACCGCAGGACCTGCGGGGGGAGCTACACCAAGGTCCAAGAGCCCCCAGGCTACTGCAAGAGGGGCAACAAGAAGAAGGAGGGGGGCAGCGGGGGGAGGGAGGGGGGCAGCGGGGGGAGGGAGGGGGGGAACAAGAAGAAGGAGGGGGGCAGCAGGGGGGTGGAGGGGGGCAGCGGGGGGAGGGAGGGGGGGAACAAGAAGAAGGAGGGGGGCAGCGGGGGGAGGGAGGGGGGGAACAAGGAGGAGACGACAGGAAAGGAGAGTTCAACCACAGGTAACTGTGTGTGTGTGTGTGTGTGTGTGTGTGTGTGTGTGTGTGTGTGTGTGTGTGTGTGTGTGTGTGTGTGTGTGTGTGTGTGTGCGCGCGCGCGCGCGAGTGTGAGTGTGAGTGTGTGTGTGTGTGCGAGTGTGTGTTTGTGTGTGTGTGTGTGTGCGCGAGTGTGTGTGTGTGTGTGTGTGTGTGTGTGCGTGCGCGCGCGCGAGTGTGAGTGTGTGTGTGTGTGTGCGCGTGTGTGTGTGTGTGTGTGTGTGCGTGCGCGCGCGCGTGTGTGTGTGTGTGTGTGTGCGAGTGTGTGTGTGTGTGTGTGTGTGTGTGTGTGTGCGAGTGTGTGTGTGTGTGTGTGCGCGAGTGTGTGTGTGTGTGTGTGTGCGCGCGCGAGCGAGTGTGAGTGTGTGTGCGCGAGTGTGTGTGTGTGTGTGTGTGTGTAACTGAGCTCCCTGTTGTTTCCATGGAAACAGACGTTGACAGGTCGTCATGGAGACGGAGTCTCAGTTTCTGCTGCGTTTGTCTCCCAGGTTCTGGATCGCAGGACATCCGGGGCGTGGTCCCGTTCAGTGGGCGGGGCTTCCTCCTCGGGGGGGACTGGTCTTCCTTCAGAACCCCCCCCACCCCCGCGGGGGGGAGACCTCCGGGGAAGACGTCAGTGGGGAACACCAGAGCGTTCATCAACGTCAACGGCTCGCCGGTCAAGACCCCCAGACCCCGGAGAGGCTCCGCCCCCCCGGGCGGCGGCAGACAGAGGTCCCTGGAGGAGCTGTTCGGTTCCGGTCCAGCTGCCGCCAGCAGAGGCTCCTCCCACTTTACGGAACCCCCGGTCCGGGTCGGTACCGGTGAACCCCCCGGAAGCTCCCCTGGACCCTCGCACTCCCAGTTCCTCCGGGATTCACCCGGTGGAGCCGCCGGGGGCGGAGCTACAGTGGGGGGCTCTGGTGGAGTGGTGGTGAGGGGCGGAGCTACAGCGGGGGGCTCTGGTGGAGTGGTGGTGAGGGGCAGAGCCATGGCGGGGGGCTCTGGTGGAGTGGTGAGGGGCGGAGCCACGGCGGGGGGCTCTGGTGGAGTGGTGGTGAGGGGCGGAGCCACGGCGACGGGCTCTGGCGGAGTGGTGGTGAGGGGCGGAGCTACGGCGACGGGCTCTGGCGGAGTGGTGGTGAGGGGCGGAGCTACGGCGGGGGGCTCTGGTGGAGTGGTGAGGGGCGGAGCCACGGCGACGGGCTCTGGTGGAGTGGTGAGGGGCGGAGCCACGGCGACGGGCTCTGGTGGAGTGGTGAGGGGCGGAGCCACGGCGACGGGCTCTGGCGGAGGCCCCGCCTCCAGGAAGAGGTCGTGGAACGAGGCTAACATCTCCAGCTTGTTCCATGACGCTTCAGGAACCACCTGGACGGACTCGTCCTCGTCTCCCACCTCGTCCTCGTCCCCCCTGACGGTCCACTGTCCCGTGTGCCGGGTCAGGGTCCAGGAGTCCCAGATCAACCAGCACCTGGACTCCTGCCTCTCCTGAACCGAGGCTTCAGGTCCTTTTCTAGAGCGTCTCTGGCGTCTGTCCTCCAGACTTCATGTCCTGAGACGTGTTGCTAGGAGACGGTTCCACAGCAGGTCGGAGACTCGTCAGACTCTTGAAGGTTCTCTGGTGTTTCGTTCCGTCTTCATCGTGACGGAGATCTGAGGTTGTTCCGTTCCAGATCCTGAAAGTGGGCGTGTCCCTCAGACGTTTCAGCCAATGAGAGAGCAGAGAGGAGAGGACCAATGTTTGTGCTTCTTTTTTAACTTTTCACAGGTTTTTAATTCTTTCCTGTCTGATGGGACGTTCCTGTTCATTTAAAGGTACAGCGTCCAACATTGTTCTCTCGCCGACTCGGTTCCTTCCTGAACTCGTTTTACCGTCTTAAAGCTTTAAAGTGCACTTTGTCTGAATGGGCGTGTCGGAGGTTGTGAAGTGGTTAGCGTGGCGAGCTAACCATGGTTAGCGTGGCGAGCTAACCATGGTTAGCATCTCCTGCAGAATAGAAACTTAACTGAAGCGCTAGCAGCGACTCACGACTGCCACCTGGAGGACAAAGGCGGTATAACCAGAATATTACACACTGTACCTTTAAATCTGTCGGCGCTCTCTCTCGTCACTGCTCAGGTTTTGTAGTTTGTTGAGAAATTAATAAATATCTTCAGATTGTTCTTGTTTTGTTTGTGTTCATTTTGTTAAGTGTTTCCTCTCTGGCGTCGCCGACGCTGCGCGTGAACAAAGGCTTCACGTCGGAAACCAGCAGGACATTAGCTAATGCTAATGCTAATGGATTACCAGGTAGACAAACATCCAGTACTTTATTAAGTGTTGAGTTGGATCACGCCGGCTGGTCGCTGCAGGAAACCAGTTTAACTAGAAAAGTGGCGGAAAGCGTTGGCTAGCATAGCGTTGATGCTAACAGAGACGGCAGCTCTGAGACTTTTCATGTGAAAGAAACGTAGCGAGTTAAACGCTCCTCCAGGACCCTGTCATGTGACGATGGTCGTGTCGAGCTAGCAGCTCATGACCAACAGGAAGTGGAGGCGTCAGCTGGTTCACGATAGCCTAGCTAAAGAACCGTGACGCGGGATTGTTACGCCGCTGCCGTAAGCTCACGGCTGCTTTCGTCACCGCCGTCCGGCGGAGAGAGGAAGCTGCAGGACAATCTGGTGTCGCCGCCAGCAGCTGGGAGTTGAAGCCACGCCCCTTTTTCACGCCCCTTTCCCACGGCGAGCGCAGGAAGCAAACCTCCTCCACACTTCCTCTGGTCCCTTTGTCTCCTGCAGCTGCTGCCTCTTCTGCACCTCACCCTGGGGGGGGGGGGGGGGTAGGTGGGCGGGGGGGGGCTGAAGAGCAGTGAGGAGGAGAAAACCTTCACTATTAAAGTTTATTTCAAGACAAAACAAACATTTGTCATGTTTTTCTTTCATCTCTTTGTTTGTTGGTCGTTTGGTTCTTCTGGTGATTCAGTTGGTCTGAAAGTTACTGGACTGTTGGTCACTGGTCACTGGTCACTAGTCACTAGTCACTGGTCACTAGTCACTGGTCACTAGTCACTGGTCACTGGTCACTAGTCACTGGTCACTAGTCACTAGTCACTGGTCAGCTGCTTTCTGCTTGTAAACTGGTGCCTTTGTACTGGGTTGGTTGGTTAGTCAGTCAATCAGTCAGTTGGTTGGTCAGTCAGTCGGTTGGTTGGTCAGTCAGTTGGTTGGTTGGTCAGTCAGTCGGTTGGTTGGTCGGTCGGTTGGTTGGTCAGTTAGTTGGTTGGTCCGTCAGTCAGTCAATCAGTCAGTCAGTTAGTTGGTTGGTCCGTCAGTCAGTCAATCAGTCAGTCAGTCAGTTAGTTGGTTGGTTGGTCAGTCAGTCAATCAGTCAGTCAGTCAGTTAGTTGGTTGGTTGGTCAGTCAGTCAGTCAATCAGTTAGTTGGTTGGTCAGTCAATCAGTTAGTTGGTTGGTTGGTCCGTCAGTCAGTCAATCAGTCAGTCAGTCAGTTAGTTGGTTGGTTGGTCCGTCAGTCAGTCAATCAGTCAGTTAGTTGGTTGGTTGGTCCGTCAGTCAATCAGTCAATCAGTTAGTTGGTTGGTTGGTCCGTCAGTCAGTCAATCAGTCAGTCAGTCAGTCAGTTAGTTGGTTGGTTGGTCAGTCAGTCAGTCAGTCAGTCAGTCAATCAGTTAGTTGGTTGGTCAGTCAGTCAGTCAGTCAGTCAGTCAGTTAGTTGGTTGGTCAGTCAGTCAATCAGTCAGTCAGTCAGTCAGTCAGTTAGTTGGTCCGTCAGTCAGTCAGTTGATGAGAACTCGTTATGAAATAATGAAGTAAATAACGTCCGTGAGAGAAAAAAAGACAGATTAAGACTTAAACATAAATCGGTGTGACAACATTTCTCCAATAATCCAGTTTATATTGGAGCCGCTTTGTTTTCTCGCTTCCTGTCCAAGCAGGATCTCCAGGATCTCCAGGATCTCCAGGATTTCTCGTCTCCATATGTCCTGGCTTTGATGTTTTGACCTTTGAAGAGCTGGAGCTTTTAAGCGGATGTTTGGAGCGTCATTAGCCAGCCGATACCAGTAACACCCTCTCATTGTGCTTTTGGCGGCGCAGATTAACGCCACCCTGCGACGCCGCGCGGCCCCCCGCAATGCCGCGCGGCCCCCCGCGGTGCGCCACCATATGTCTGATCCTTTGATTTCAGGACGCACTGGTGATGGTGGAATCACAGCGTCTGTCCTTCACGCGTCTGGTTAGCCTGTAGCATGTTGAAACAATGCAGTGTGTGTGTGTGTGTGTGTGTGTGTGTGTGTGTGTGTGTGTGTGTGTGTGTGTGTGTGTGTGTGTGTGTGTGTGTGTGTGTGTGTGTGTGTGTGTGTGTGTGTGTGTGGGACAATGTTGTACAAAGGACAGATGGTGGGCCGTACCTCCACCCCCCCGGCCTGCTGCCCCGCCACAACAATTACTTTGAAATCACAAAGCAGAAGCATGACACACACACACACACACACGCACGCACGCACGCACGCACGCACGCACGCACGCACGCACACACACACACACACACACACACACACACACACGACTCAAATCTTCTTACAATTAGAGTATCTACATTTTGTTGTGAGGCTCCAGAAACACTGCTGTAATCAGGACTGAAGTAAAACATTTCATTTTAATCTGATAAATAAAAAACTGTATCTCATACATATATTTATACTATATTATTCATATATATTTAAATATATATATTACATATGAAAATAAAGAAAGGCTAAAATAGAATGTTTTATATATACATATATATCTAAATATTCATATTGTGTGCATTGTATTCTTTTAACCATTATTATTGTATTTGTATATATAATCGAACGATTTAGATTGTTGAATTAAATGAAAAATTTTGAATTTAATGAAAAAAAAAGTTCTTTATTTTTTAAATCTTTAAAATATATGTACTTATACCTTATAAACAGAGAGTGTTTGAATGTATTAATTACAAATATATAAAAAAATATATATAAATAGCTTTTTTATTTTTTAAATATCTTTAAAATATATGTACTTATACCTTATAAACAGAGAGTGTTTGAATGTATTAGTTACAAATGTATTTAAAAAATATATAAATACATTGTTATTTATTTTTTTACTATCTTTAAAATATATGTACTTCTACTTTATAAACAGAGGTTTGAATGTATTAATTACAAATATATAAAAAACAAACAAATACATTGCTATTTATTTTTTTACTATCTTTAAAATATATGTACTTCTACTTTATAAACAGAGAAGGTTTGAATGTATTAACTACAAATATATTAAAAAATATATATAAATAGCTTTTTTATTTTTTAAATATCTTTAAAGTATATGTACTTCTACTTTATACACAGAGAATGTTTGAATGTGTTGATTGCAAATATATTAAAAAAACATAAATACATTGCTATATATTTTTTTTACTATCTTTAAAATATATGTACTTCTACTTTATAAATAGAGGTTTGAATGTATTAACTACAAATATATTAAAAAAAATATATAAATAGCTTTTTTATTTTTTAAATATCTTTAAAATATATGTACTAATATTTTATAAACAGAGAGTGTTTGAATGTATTAGTTACAAATGTATTTAAAAAAAATATAAATACATTGTTATTTATTTTTTTACTATCTTTAAAATATATGTACTTCTACTTTATAAACAGAGAAGGTTTGAATGTATTAATTACAAATATATAAAAAAAAATATATAAATACCTTTTTTATTTTTTAAATATCTTTAAAATATATGTACTTCTACTTTATACACAGAGAATGTTTGAATGTATTAACTACAAATATATTAAAAAATATATATAAATAGCTTTTTTATTTTTTAAATATCTTTAAAATATATGTACTAATACTTTATAAACAGAGAAGGTTTGAATGTATTAATTACAAATATATTAAAAAATATATATAAATAGCTTTTTTATTTTTTTACTATCTTTAAAATATATGTACTTCTACTTTATAAACAGAGAAGGTTTGAATGTATTAATTACAAATATATAAAAAAAAATATATAAATACCTTTTTTATTTTTTAAATATCTTTAAAATATATGTACTTCTACTTTATACACAGAGAATGTTTGAATGTATTAACTACAAATATATTAAAAAATATATATAAATAGCTTTTTTATTTTTTAAATATCTTTAAAATATATGTACTAATACTTTATAAACAGAGAAGGTTTGAATGTATTAGTGAAAAATGTTCTATTGTGGAATCCCCCAAATCCTTTGTGCTTTTATTGTGGCGGGTCTGCCGGAAGTGGGCGGTGTCCTGGGAGCGGCAGTCCGCCGGAGCGTGTCAGTGTTGGCGTGTCGGACGGACGGGGCGGCGGCTCGGCTCGGCTCGGCTCCCCCGGTGACAGACGCTCCCAGCGGAGGACATGAACGGCAAGGCGGCGAGCGGCGCGGCGGGCGGCATGGCCTCCATCGAGGGGCTGCCGCCGCTGCCCAAGAGCCTGAGCGGCCTGCTGAACTCCAGCGGAGGCTCGTGGCGCGACATGGAGCGGCTGTACGTGAAGAAGACGATGATCCAGGACGACCTGAGCCGCGGGAGGAGCCACGGCGACGGCCTGCTGCACAGCAAGCCGGCCAGCCTGGACGCCGCGCTGGCGCTGCTGCGGAAGGAGATGGTGAGGATCCGGCCCCGAGCCGCACCGCAGCGCTCCGCTGCTTCCGCCGAGACGCTGGTAGTCCCCCCCCGCCCGCAAACAGGCCCGTTTCACGGTTCGTCCGCTTTCACGACTTGTAGACGAGCGAAAGTCGCACAATGAGCCGTTTTCACGCGTTTCACGGTCGATTCGGGACGTTTTTAACACTCGTTCAACGCGTTTCATGTGAGATTGAAGACAAATAGAACCGAACAAGAAGAAAAGCTTTGAGAACTTTACATTCTTCAATGAATACGTGACAAGATCACTTTTTAAAAAAACGGATTTTGACCCTTGTCTCTTAATTCATTAATACAAAACGATCAACTAGAAAGATTCTGAAAATAATTATAAAAAACTTAACAAAAGATTTCTGCTGAAAATATATACTGAGTTTATTTACTTAACATGATTCAGAATTCATTGATAATATAAACACAGAAAACATAGATGATAAAAATGAAATGCAGTATTTCTTGGTGTTTCAATAAAAAGGATGAACGTTTTAAAAAACACGTCAGATTTAAAGACGTATAATAAAAGAACTGGTTTAAATATCATCTGGTGTAAATAAACTCCATATTTCTATTAAACTTGCATCTTTATTTAAAGAGAATCCGTCTTGAAACGTCATTTTCAATAATTATTCCTCATTAGGAAAAATAATTCCTTTATAAAAAACTGGTTTCTGATACATTTTAATCCTCCTGTAATGTAATCCCTGTGATGTAATCAGAGTAAATCCCTGGAGGATTTCATCAGAGGAAGGTAATCCTCTACCACTCGTCACATGAGAAAGTACTGCAGTGAGAGGAGTACTCAGTACTGCAGTGAGGAGTACTCAGTACTGCAGTGAGAGGAGTACTCATGAGAAAGTACTGCAGTGAGGAGTACTCAGTACTGCAGTGAGAGGAGTACTCATGAGAAAGTACTGCAGTGAGATCGTTGTGAGATTTACAAGAACAAAATAGATACGTTGTGACATCACTAAGCCATACGTTGTGACATCACTAAGCCATACGTTGTGACATCACTAAGCCATACGTTGTGACATCACTAAGCCATACGTTGTGACATCACTAAGCCATACGTTGTGACATCACTGAGCCATACGTTGTGACATCACTAAGCCATACGTTGTGACATCACTAAGCCATACGTTGTGACATCACTAAATCATACCTTGTCCTGTAAGTAATCTGAAGTAATCCTACTTAAAAGTTACAAAGTAATCACGTAAGTTCAGCCGCGGTGAAAAAAAGTGTGGAGTCATCGTGTGAATGACGAGTCATTACGTGATTTCATTATGTAACTAACACACACACACACACACACACAGTAATACCCCCGTAGGGGCAATAAAACAACAATAAGGGTTCTGGAATTGTTCTGGAGACGATTACGTAGTGCCGCCAAAATAAAAGACACAAACGGAAGAAGACGCGTCGTTTTGATTGGTAAAGAAACTACAAGTGTTTTCATACTTTACTCTGATTACTTTTGACATCAGGTGTTCTAGTCCTTCATGTCTCGCCGGGACAAGAACCACATTGGTACACATGGTGTGGTCTGGCGTGGTGGGCGGGGTCTAGCGTGGTGGGCGTGGTCTAACGAGGTGGGCGTGGTCTGTTGCAGGTGGGGCTGCGGCAGCAGGACATGTCGCTGCTGTGCCAGCTGTGGTCGCTGCACGAGTCCATCCAGGAGTACAAGGGCAGCGCCGCCTCCGGCCTCCTGGAGAACGGGTACTTCGACGAGGACGACGAGTACTACCCGGAGCCCGGGGCCACGCCCACCGGCGAGCCGCCCGACGCCGTGGGCGGCGACGGCACGGCGGCGGCCAAGAAGGGCGGCGGGAAAGACGACAGCTGGGACTCCTTCCACGTCTGAGCCCGGAGGGGCGGGGCCAGGAGGCCAGGGGCGGGGCCTGGAGGCCGGAGGCGGAGCTTCTCGCCGCCCGTCTCTCTTCCGCTCTTCAGGTGAAACAGGAAGTTGCTCCTGCTGAACTCGCTTTTTGTATTTTTGATGTTTTTGCAGCAACAGACGGACTGAAAAACAGTTTTTTACTCAAGTTACACGAAATATTCCTGTTTTTTTTTGTTTTTTTTTATAAACGGAGCTCCTGCTGCTTCGGGAGGATCGATTAGATCAGATTAGATCAGATTAGATCAGATTAGATCAGATTAGCCACTTTTCTCTTCTTACATTTACAAAAATATATGAACAAAGTTTTATTATTTATTATATAATATAAAAACAACCTAAATATTTGCTTCCTCCACTTCTGGATGTTTCTCTGCGGAGACGAGGCGTTCAGGGGGACGAGGCCTTCAGGGGGACGAGGCGTTCAGGGGGACGAGGCGTTCAGGGGGACGAGGCCTTCAGGGGGACGAGGCGTTCAGGGGGACGAGGCGTTCAGGGGGACGAGGCCTTCAGGGGGACGAGGCGTTCAGGGGGACGAGGCGTTCAGGGGGACGAGGCCTTCAGGGGGACGAGGCCTTCAGGGGGACGAGGCGTTCAGGGGGACGAGGCGTTCAGGGGGACGAGGCGTTCAGGGGGACGAGGCGTTCAGGGGGACGAGGCCTTCAGGGGGACGAGGCGTTCAGGGGGACGAGGCCTTCAGGGGGACGAGGCGTTCAGGGGGACGAGGCGTTCAGGGGGACGAGGCGTTCAGGGGGACGAGGCGTTCAGGGGGACGAGGCCTTCAGGGGGACGAGGCCTTCAGGGGGACGAGGCCTTCAGGGGGACGAGGCCTTCAGGGGGACGAGGCGTTCAGGGGGACGAGGCGTTCAGGGGGACGAGGCGTTCAGGGGGACGAGGCGTTCAGGGGGACGAGGCGTTCAGGGGGACGAGGCCTTCAGGGTGACGAGGCGTTCAGGGGGACGAGGCGTTCAGGGGGACGAGGCGTTCAGGGGGACGAGGCGTTCAGGGTTAGGGTTAGACCCTGGAGAACCCTGGCTTCTCCAGGGTTCTCCAGCTCGAGGAGCTCCAGGGTTCAGGGTTCCCTGTAGCAGAACCCAGTTTCCTCCCCGGGACGCTGAACGAAACCCGAGCGGCGGCGTTAGAACCTCGGTTCCCCTCCAGGCGTCTGGACGTGCAGAACCTTTGTCACCCGCCGTCTTCCTGGCGCTCTCTAGCTAGCAGCCGCTCTGGAACCCAAACGACTGGACTAGGTTCCAGGAGCGTCTGGAGACGGGAAGAGAAACTCAACGGCTCGAATTTCACTCTAGAAACAAACCCGATGTTTTAACGAATGTTGTTTTTTTAACTTTGAGTTTCCTGCAGCAGCTGGCGTCCTGCCAGGGGTAGCATTCCAGTGCTAACAGGCGGTTAGCATGCCAGTGCTAACAGGCGGTTAGCATTCCAGTGCTAACAGGCGGTTAGCATGCCAGTGCTAACAGGCAGTTGGCATGCCAGTGCTAGCAGGCGGTTAGCATTCCAGTGCTGACAGGCGGTTAGCATTCCAGTGCTAGCAGGCGGTTAGCATGCCAGTGCTAACAGGCAGTTGGCATGCCAGTGCTAGCAGGCGGTTAGCATTCCAGTGCTGACAGGCGGTTAGCATGCCAGTGCTAGCAGGCGGTTAGCATGCCAGTGCTAACCGCGCCTTCTTCTGCCCATTAAAGACTCATCAATGTATTTCCTGTAAAGGGGGCGTGGCCAGAGGCTGTGAATGTCATATTTGATCAACGGTCAGGAGACGAATGAACAAAAAGCCCAAAGATAAAATGTGATTGTTTTTAAATTCAATGGGTTTTTAGAAGAAGTGCAACTTTCCTCCAATTCTCGCCTCCTTGTGCTGCACTGCTGTCTGGTCCTGGTCCTGGTCCTGGTCCAGGACCTGGACCGTCCAGGACCAGGTCCAGGTCCTGGTCCGGGAAACGTTTTTTCAATGACTCCTCCCAAGGTGGAACTTTTCGAAAAGCGCTCCGGTTCCATGGAAACGGGCGAAAAGCTTCTGAAACAAGAACAAAGTGTTTTCATGTTGCCATGGCAACGGGGCCAAAGTGGTACCAAGTCTTGTAAAAGCAGGAAACAAATTCCCAAAAGGTGTAAATCTGTTGTTTGTTGTTGTTTTTGTTCCCCGTCGCTCACATGTTCTACCCTGCTTTTATTCTGAAAGTTTCTCACATGGATTTTTTTATCATCCAACAAGTCGCGTGGAATGTTTCTGTTCCTGTTCTGGTCCCAGAAGTGACGTTTAGTCTGAGCGCTGGTCGGGATGACCTTTGACCTCTGGCCTCCGGCCCGGCGGCGTGTGACCAATCAGAGCGGGTCTTGACGGTTTGACCCCCTGCTGGGCTCCTGGACGTCCATCAGTGCCTTGTAAAGCTGGAGGTCTCTGACCTGCAGCTTCCTGTCGGAGGACGGCGTCCATAAACCGCTGAGTCATGAGAACGGCTGCCATGCGCGGTATCGGGCGCTACGTCAGGAGACGCTAGCGGCGGGGCGCTACCTCAGGAGACGCTAGCGGCGGGGCGCTACGTCAGGAGATGGTACGGTGATCCAGTACGGTGATCCAGTAAATCCCAAAGAGCCGATTAAGGAAAGTTTTCTCCAGTCGGCGGAGCTGTTGAGGGAATCAAACCTCAACTGTCCCACTTTTATTCTGAAATCCTCTACACGAGGGGTCTGCAACCTTTTTAACCCAAAAAATGTCTGGAGCCACAAAACATGTCGATTCTTCTGAAACGAGGACGAAACATCTTGAAAGAAAAACAAAATCCAGAAAGTGTCATTTTTAAGACTTGGCCTCCACGGGACACTTCTCCTTTCCTTTGAACCTTTCATCTTTTCTTTTTCCACTTTTTTTTACCAAGTTCCCCTGAACTATTAACCACTTTTACAGTATTTATTTCATTATTATTTGAGTAGTTTTAACATTTATAAAGAAAATAACATTCTGGCTCATTATTTATTTTAAGCTGTTTTACTTTTATTTAAGTGACTTTAGAGATTCATTCAGTTCAGAAAGTCCGTATGGAATGCAAATAAAATAACAATGTGTGGAAATAATATTTTGAAAATGAGCCGCTGCGGGGGGCGCCGTGGAGCCGCTGCGGGGGGCGCCGTGGAGCCGCTGCGGGGGGCGCCGTGGAGCCGCTGCGGGGGGCGCCGTGGAGCCGCTGCGGGGGCGCCGTGGAGCCGCTGCGGGGGGCGCCGTGGAGCCGCTGCAGGGGGCGCCGTGGAGCCGCTGCGGGGGCGCCGTGGAGCCGCTGCGGGGGCGCCGTGGAGCCGCTGCGGGGGGCGCCGTGGAGCCGCAGGTTGCAGACCCCCGGTCTAGACCACCTTACACTCACAACGGCCTTAAAATGTCGTTTTGCACATTGAGCTGCAAAACACCGGTGGTTGTCCTGCGTTAAGCCCCGCCCACTAGAACAAGGTGCTCCTCCAAACAGTTAAGCCCCGCCCACTAGAACAAGGTGCTCCTCCAAACAGTTAAGCCCCGCCCACTAGAGCAAGGTGCTCCTCCTCAAAACAGTTAAGCCCCGCCCACTAGAACAAGGTGCTCCTCCAAACAGTTAAGCCCCGCCCACTAGAGCAAGGTGCTCCTCCTCCAAACAGTTAAGCCCCGCCCACTAGAACAAGGTGCTCCTACAAACAGTTAAGCCCCGCCCACTAGAACAAGGTGCTCCTCCAAACAGTTAAGCCCCGCCCACTAGAGCAAGGTGCTCCTCCTCCAAACAGTTAAGCCCCGCCCACTAGAACAAGGTGCTCCTCCAAACAGTTAAGCCCCGCCCACTAGAGCAAGGTGCTCCTCCTCCAAACAGTTAAGCCCCGCCCACTAGAACAAGGTGCTCCTACAAACAGTTAAGCCCCGCCCACTAGAACAAGGTGCTCCTACAAACAGTTAAGCCCCGCCCACTAGAGCAAGGTGCTCCTCCTCCAAACAGTTAAGCCCCGCCCACTAGAACAAGGTGCTCCTCCAAACAGTTAAGCCCCGCCCACTAGAGCAAGGTGCTCCTCCTCCAAACAGTTAAGCCCCGCCCACTAGAACAAGGTGCTCCTACAAACAGTTAAGCCCCGCCCACTAGAACAAGGTGCTCCTTGGTACACCAGCAAACCGCCTTAGAGCTTCTGAAGCTGATTGTTCCGGCGGATGAGTGTCGAGGCCACGCCCCCTCAGGTGAACTCCACTTCCTGTCATTTTGTGCTTTTGGCTGTAAAAGGGGCGGAGCTTCTCTCCTGGGGCGACCACATGAAACAAGGTGGCGTTCTGTTAGCGAATATCCCAGAATGCAACGCAAACTCAGAGAACCTGGTGGATTAAAGCCAGCGTACGAGAGGAACCCGTCGGTTCTAGAGCAGCGTCTTGTGAACACCGGAGAACCTTGAGGAACCTTCGAAATGTCAGCAAATGCTGATTTAAGAGACAAACGTTTGAACTGGTGACAAAACAAAACTAGTTTTTGCTTTTCAAAATAAGAGACCCAGAATGTGAGGCCACCAAAAGAAAAAAAGCAACAACCTTGATGGATCTTGATTTAATTTTTATTTGTTCGTTGCAGAGAAACTTGTTGAGTTGGTAAACGACGGCGATTTCTTTTTTTAAATTCCTGTGAAACGATCAAACTAATTTCATCATATGTTGGTATTTATTTCAAATAAAATCAATTTGTTCCAGTAATGTGCACATTTATGCCTTTTTATAACTGTAGAACGAAATCGTCTGCAAACTTCAACATAACCAAGAAAAAAAAGCCTTAAAGTGTGAAAATAGGAAAAACGGGATTGTTTCTCTTTGTGCTTTGTCATTAAATCACTTTGTGGAGATCAAAGGAAAGTTGTTCTCCGTCATTCCGCCTGTTGTTTAACCTGAGTGACCAGACGGTGGCGCTCTGTTCTATTAAAGTCATTAAACCTTCAGGCTGCGACTGATTCCTCCATCAAAAACACGTTTTTTCCTTTTGTTTGTTTTTGTTTTCAATAAAATCCCTCGGGCTCCGTTTCCACGGCAACGTTTCCAGTCAAATTAAGGTCAAACTTTATTGATCTCACAGACGGACGATGCATCGCAGTGTTTTCAAAAAGTTTCGTCTTCCCCCTCGTTTCCACGGAGACGGACGATTGTTCACTGTTCCAGTGACTCTGGGCGTTGTCGTGGAAACGAGGCGTCGTTCTGGTGTCCGCCGGGTGGAGCGCCTCTCTGGGTGGAGCGCCTCTCTGGGTGGAGACGCTCCCACATGCCACCTTGGGGCGTCGTCTCCACAAACACCTGACTCGTCCCAACGAGACGCGACTCGTCCTCTTAAAGTGGCGGTGCCGGTTCGTCCTGATTTAACCCTTTCAACACTTCAGACGTCTGCTTCTCGTCTCGCTGGACCAACAGTTCAAAGAGATCAAAGATGTACTGCAGACGAACGTCTATAAAATACCAACATGGCAGATTTAGAATTCAGTTTTTTTATTAAATCACACAGAACAGAGTTGATGACATTTATAAAGTTAGTGCAAAAAGTGCAACGGTTCCGTCACGGCGTGGTGGGTCGTAGGGTTCTGTACGGTTCTGTCACGGTGTGGCGGGTCGTAGGGTTCTGTACGGTTCCGTCACGGCGTGGCGGGTCGTAGGGTTCTGTACGGTTCCGTCACGGTGTGGCGGGTCGTAGGGTTCTGTACGGTTCCGTCAAGGTGTGGCGGGTCGTAGGGTTCTATACAGTTCCGTCACGGTGTGGAGGGTTGTAGGGTTCTGTACGGTTCCGTCACGGCGTGGAGGGTCGTACTCTGAAGCGTCACTCCGCTGACGTGACGGAGTGGAGGAACCTCCAGGAGACCGTCCAGGAGAACCAGCAGAACCTCCAGGAGAACCAGCAGAACCTCCAGGAGAACCTTCAGGAGAACGTCCGGCAGAAGCGAGCGACACACGACTCCGACAGCAGGCCGAGAGCGACGGCCGCCAGCGACAGACGACGGCTGCTGTTCAGGATCACTGCAACCAGACACAACATTACTAACACACACACACACACACACACACACACACACACACACACACACACACACACACACCTCTGATGGCCTGGGAGTTGGATGTGAGCACGAACACCTCTATGAGCGCGACGCAGAGCGGGGAGAAGTCGTGCTCCCAGATGACGGCGGGGATCAGCAGGACTTTGCCGTAGCAGGAGAGCAGCAGAGCCCGGAGGAGGAGGCGGAGCTCCAGGGGGCGGAGCTCCAGGGGGCGCCGCCGCCGCAGGACGCCCAGCGCCGCCCACAGGAAGCCCAGCACGCCGCCGCAGAACGCCGCCAGCTCTGCTGGACCAACACACACACACACACACTGTAAAGAAGCGTCAGGCTGGACTGAAGAGCCGGACCGGACCGGTTCTGGAGCGGAGAACCTCACCGAGCGCCGCCGTCCCAAACATGCCGTAGAACTCCCACTCCCTGGTGTAGCGGATGAAGTCCGCCGGGTCGCTGCTCCGACCAGAACCCTGCAGCCGAGACCAGCGGAGGTACGCCTCACACAGCAGGCACAACACACACAGCTTCCACTGGACCTGGAACACACACACACACACACACACAGGTGTGTGTTGAACAGGATGATAATCTCACATCGAGGTGTGTGTTGAACAGATAATCTCACATTGAGGTGTGTGTTGAACAGATAATCTCACATTGAGGTGTGTGTTGAACAGGATGATAATCTCACATTGAGGTGTGTGTTGAACAGGATGATAATCTCACATTGAGGTGTGTGTTGAACAGGATGATAATCTCACATTGAGGTGTGTGTTGAACAGATAATCTCACATTGAGGTGTGTGTTGAACAGATAATCTCACATTGAGGTGTGTGTTGAACAGATAATCTCACATTGAGGTGTGTGTTGAACAGATAATCTCACATTGAGGTGTGTGTTGAACAGATAATCTCACATTGAGGTGTGTGTTGAACAGGTAATCTCACATTGAGGTGTGTGTTGAACAGGTAATCTCACATTGAGGTGTGTGTTGAACAGGATGTGTCTGAAGGCCTGGGTTTTGCAGAGCAGAGCGTCGATGAGGATGATGACTGGATCATATTCGATGTATTTGTCCACCGGCTTGTGGCAGAACTCCTGGAGGAACAGACGTTATTAAACTACCTGCAGAGCTTCTCCTCCTCCTTTAAAGCTCCAGATTAAACCTTTAAAATGACCAGAATAAAGAAAATAAAGCTCCAGATTAAACCTTTAAAATGACCAGAATAAAGAAAATAAAGCTCCAGATTAAACCTTTAAAATGACCAGAATAAAGAAAATAAAGCTCCAGATTAAACTTTAAAATGACCAGAATAAAGAAAATAAAGCTCCAGATTAAACTTTAAAATGACCAGAATAAAGAAAATAAAGCTCCAGATTAAACTTTAAAATGACCAGAATAAAGAAAATAAAGCTCCAGATTAAACCTTTAAAATGACCAGAATAAAGAAAATAAAGCTCCAGATTAAACTTTAAAATGACCAGAATAAAGAAAATAAAGCTCCAGATAAGACGAAATAGAACCTAAACATCCGGTTTGTTTACGTTTTGTGGCTCAATATTCAGCTCGCTCACATTCCATAAAACGACTGGGAAACGATACTCACGCATATTGTAATCTTCAAAATCCCGTTACTGTAATCCCGGTGAAGCTCCGTGGCTTTTTCGTTACATTCAATACAGCGAAAGTCTTCTTTTGCCATAATTTCTCGAGGAAACAGCTTCAAATCACACTATTGTGCTAAAGTGTGAGCGGATATGGAAAGTGACGTCACTTCCGCCCGAAAGGCCGCTTTAAAGATAAGAGCAGTAATTTTGTAGTTCGTTTTGTATGAAAGTAAATTGAAACTATTTAATATATAAGTAAAAGCAAACAGGTGAATAAATATAAGTTTGCAAAATAAGTGAGTAAATTCAGATTTTTATATCTGAATTCACACTTACAGGATTATAGTTTGTCGGTCCACTAACTTCCGGTGGCGCGGACTTAGAGCCGCGGGTGGTGATGGGAGATGTAGTCCCCCCCCGCTGCGGCTCTCTTGGCGGGGGGCGTGCCCGCAGCGCAGCGCCGGACGCCGGGCGAGCACAGCGGCAGCTTCCGCTCCGTGGCGTCACTCCTGCAGCCCAACATGGCCCCTGCCTGCCGGGCCGTGGTCCTGGTCCTGGTCCTGGTCCTGGCCGTGCTGCAGCTCAGCCGGACGGCCGCCGGCACCGAGTTCTTCTCCGCCCTGACGCTGTTCGACCAGGAGCTCCACAAGCAGGGCTGCGGCTCGCTGTCCGACTGGGAGGACCTGGCGGCGGACTGCGGTAAGCTCCCCGCTCCCCGCTCCTCCTCCGCGACGGCGGCTTGGTGGTTGGTGTGTTTGTTTGTTTGTTTTCCGGTCACTTCGCCACGTCCTTCCCGGACCCGACCGCCACCGAGTCCCCGGTTAGCCGCGGCGAGCTAACGTGCTAACGTGCTAACGGCGCGCGACACCGGAGCCAAACCAGAGTCCAGTCAAAAAACGTCCGATTTAAGCGGTGACGCTCCCTGCAACAAAAGTTCCTCCCGGAACTGAGATCGACTGACAAGTTTAGCCCTTTAGGACGTTTCAGGTCGATTCTGCTTCAGCCGAACGGTCCGGACGGACATACCGAGGGCACGAAGCTCGGAAACGGACGAAACTGCACTAGAGTCACTTGTTGTGTCTCCATTGGGTGTTTTAGAATTTTGTTTAATCTCAGTCAACGCAACCGGAAACCGGAGGACAGTCTATGTCCCTGTGGAGGGACATAGACTGTAATCTGCTGCTGCATCGCTAACAAAGTAACATGTTTTCCCGGTTCGCTTGTTAATGTCTTGCAGTGCCAGTTTTCCGCCACTAGATGGTGTGTGAGCCACGTCTTCCGTCTTTAACTCCTCCTGGACTGAAGTGAACTCACATTTATAGGTTTTAGAAGAGGCTTTACATCGATTCTCCATTAAATTAAGACACTTACATCAAACTATAGCGACTGTGTGAAGGTTGTATATTTTGATTTATTCCGACTGCAGTTTGTGGGGAAAAAAACACAACTCTCATCTACATTTTACTTTTGTGTAATTTAAGTCAATTACCAGAATATTACTGAAGGAGTGTCGTCACCTTTGAGATCGTTTTGTGATCTGCTGCTGATTTAACTCCCAAAGTCAAACTTTTCCAGCCCGTCCAGCTGGTTTACGTGTTGCAGTCCCAGTTCTTGCCACTAGAGGGTGTTTGGCCCACGTTTGTCACCATAAAGCACATTAATAGCTAAAGAACAACGTATTAATATACATTTCAGCTCCACTTGTCGGTGGCAGCCATGTTGTTTATCTTTGTTTGATCGTTACAACCTGGGAAATGGGATCTTCCCAGCTCGTATTTACCAGTTCCCAGCTCGTATTTACCAGTTCCCAGCTCGTATTTACCAGTTCCCAGCTGACTCGAACTATATTTTTTGATTTGTGTTTGGACTCTGGGGGACGGGAGGGGACAGAGCAGGATGGGGACGTAGCCCTGGACTCTGGGGGACGCAGTGGGACGGGGGACGGAGCAGGACGGATGTGGTTTGAGGCCTGAACACAGAGTGTCTCTGCAGAGTCGTCTGTCCTGCAGCTGGAGGACTGTGAGGAAGGAAGACATCCACCCTGCGAGTCCGTCTTCTCACTCAACGCTGAGAAGATCCTGGTGAGTCCAGAACCTTTGTACTCTGTCCTTCTGTCTTCTGGACTGGTTCTCACAGGAGGTCCTGTCTGTCCCTCAGAACCAGGCCAGGGTCCTGCTCCAGCAGAACAAGGTCCCCTTCCCCGTGGACCGTCTGTCCACCAACGAGGAACTGGGTCAGTTTGACGCTTCCTTCTGGAGGTGAACTGGACTCGTTTGTCTCTTGTTGTCCTCTGTCACTGTTTGTCCTCCTGTCCTTGGTCTCTGGTTGTCCTCTGTCACTGGTTGTCCTTTGTCCTCCTGTCGTTTTTCTCTTGTTGTCCTCTGTCACTGGTTGTCCTCCTGTCCTTTGTCTCTTGTTGTCCTCCTGTCGTTTGTCTCTCATTGTCCTCGGTCACTGGTTGTCCTCCTTCCTTTGTCACTGGTTATCCTCTTATCCTTTGTCCTCCTGTCCTCTGTCACTGGTTGTCCTCCTGTCGTTTGTCTCTCGTTGTCCTCTGTCACTGGTTGTCCTCATGTCCTCTGTCACTGGTTGTCCTCCTGTCCTTTGTCACTGGTTGTCCTCTTGTCCTTTGTCCTCTTGTCCGTTGTCTCTTGTTGGCCTTTGTCCTCCTGTCATTTGTCCTTTGTCCTCATGTCCTTTGTCTCTCGCTGTCCTCTTGTCCTTTGTCCTCATGTACTTTGTCCTCATGTACTTTGTCTCTCGTTGTCCTCTTGTCCTCATGTCCTTTGTCATCCTGTCCTTTGTCTCTCGTCGTCCCCTGCCGTTTGTCACTGGTTGTCCCCCTGTCCTTTGTCTCTCATTGTCCTGCAGCGATCGGTTACGTCCTGATTGGGAACCTTCTGTACGACGAGGCCGTCAAACATTTCTCTCTGCTGCTGCAGGTCAGAACCTCCTGTGACTCCTCTGTGACTCCTCTGTGACTCCTCTGTGACTCCTCTGTGACTCCTCTGTGACTCCTCTGTGACTCCTCTGTTACTCCTCTGTGACTCCTCTGTTACTCCTCTGTGACTCCTCTGTGACTCCTCTGTTACTCCTCTGTGACTCCTGTTACTCCTCTGTGACTCCTCTGTTACTCCTCTGTTACTCCTCTGTTACTCCTCTGTGACTCCTCTGTTACTCCTCTGTGACTCCTCTGTTACTCCTCTATGACTCCTCTGTTACTCCTCTGTTACTCCTCTGTTACTCCTCTATGACTCCTCTGTTACTCCTCTATGACTCCTCTGTTACTCCTCTATGACTCCTCTGTTACTCCTCTGTGACTCCTCTGTTACTCCCCTCTGTTACTCCTCTGTTACTCCCCTCTGTTACTCCTCTATGACTCCTCTGTGACTCCTCTGTGACTCCTCTGTTACTCCTCTGTTACTCCTCTATGACTCCTCTGTTACTCCTCTATGACTCCTCTGTTACTCCTCTGTTACTCCTCTATGACTCCTCTGTTACTCCTCTATGACTCCCCTGTTACTCCCCTGTTACTCCCCTGTTACTCCTCTATGACTCCTCTGTTACTCCTCTATGACTCCTCTATGACTCCTCTGTTACTCCTCTGTTACTCCTCTGTTACTCCTCTATGACTCCTCTGTTACTCCTCTATGACTCCTCTGTTACTCCTCTGTGACTCCTCTGTGACTCCTCTGTGACTCCTCTGTTACTCCTCTGTTACTCCTCTATGACTCCTCCTCCTCCTCCTCCCCTCCTTCCTGTTCCTCCTCCTCCTCTCTCCTCCTCTCCTCCTCCTCTCCTCCTCCTCCCCTCCTCCCCCCCCCCCCCCCCCCCCCCCCCCCCCCCCCCCCGGTTAGAACAGTAATAGTGAGTACAGAAGGTTCCAGGTTGATCCAGAGTTGGTAGCAGCCATCTATGGTCGAGGGATCGCTTATGGGAAGAAGAGCCTGCAGGTGAGTGGCCCCGCCTCTGACCTCTGACCTCTGACCCCTGACCCCTACCCTCTGACCTCTGACCTCTGACCTCTGACCCGTCCCCCCCGTCTCCCTGCCAGGACATCAAAAATGCCGACTTGGCGTTATACGAGCTGAACCGGGTGGTGACGCTGGAGCCCGACTGGCCGGAGGTGTACGAGCAGAGAGCAGAGGTGGGTGGGGGGGGCCGGGGGGGGGGGCGGTGTGGTGGGGGGGCTCCCACTGACTGGTGTCCACTGTGGGACAGATCCTGTCCCCTCTGGGCCGGATCAGCGAGGCCCTGGGGGACCTGACCAAGGCCATCCAGCTGCAGCCTTCAGCCCGGCTCTACAGACACCGGGGGACGCTGCTCTTCATCTCCGAGGTCCGTAGCTCCGCCCCCCCGGGCCTCCTCACCCCCCCACCCCCACCCCCACCCCCCCTGACGCTCCACTGCGCCCCCTGCAGGACTATGTGGCGGCCATGGAGGACTTCCAGCAGTCTCTGGAGCTGAAGAGGAACCAGCCCATCGCCATGCTGTACAAGGGCCTCACCTTCTTCCACCGAGGCCTCCTGCAGGTGAGGCTATGACCAGTCCTCCTCCAGGTGAGGCTATGACCAGTCCTCCAGGTGAGGCTATGACCAGTCCTCCTCCAGGTGAGGCTATGACCAGTCCTCCTCCAGGTGAGGCTATGACCAGTCCTCCAGGTGAGGCTATGACCAGTCCTCCTCCAGGTGAGGCTATGACCAGTCCTCCAGGTGAGGCTATGACCAGTCCTCCTCCAGGTGAGGCTATGACCAGTCCTCCTCCAGGTGAGGCTATGACCAGTCCTCCAGGTGAGGCTATGACCAGTCCTCCTCCAGGTGAGGCTATGACCAGTCCTGCAGGTGAGGCTATGACCAGTCCTCCTCCAGGTGAGGCTATGACCAGTCCTCCTCCAGGTGAGGCTATGACCAGTCCTCCAGGTGAGGCTATGACCAGTCCTCCTGCAGGTGAGGCTATGACCAGTCCTCCTCCAGGTGAGGCTATGACCAGTCCTCCTCCAGGTGAGGCTATGACCAGTCCTCCAGGTGAGGCTATGACCAGTCCTCCAGGTGAGGCTATGACCAGTCCTCCTCCAGGTGAGGCTATGACCAGTCCTCCAGGTGAGGCTATGACCAGTCCTCCAGGTGAGGCTATGACCAGTCCTCCTCCAGGTGAGGCTATGACCAGTCCTCCAGGTGAGGCTATGACCAGTCCTCCTGCAGGTGAGGCTATGACCAGTCCTCCTCCAGGTGAGGCTATGACCAGTCCTCCAGGTGAGGCTATGACCAGTCCTCCTCCAGGTGAGGCTATGACCAGTCCTCCAGGTGAGGCTATGACCAGTCCTCCTGCAGGTGAGGCTATGACCAGTCCTCCTCCAGGTGAGGCTATGACCAGTCCTCCAGGTGAGGCTATGACCAGTCCTCCTCCAGGTGAGGCTATGACCAGTCCTCCAGGTGAGGCTATGACCAGTCCTCCTGCAGGTGAGGCTATGACCAGTCCTCCTCCAGGTGAGGCTATGACCAGTCCTCCTGCAGGTGAGGCTATGACCAGTCCTCCTCCAGGTGAGGCTATGACCAGTCCTCCAGGTGAGGCTATGACCAGTCCTCCTCCAGGTGAGGCTATGACCAGTCCTCCAGGTGAGGCTATGACCAGTCCTGCAGGTGAGGCTATGACCAGTCCTCCAGGTGAGGCTATGACCAGTCCTGCAGGTGAGGCTATGACCAGTCCTGCAGGTGAGGCTATGACCAGTCCTCCTCCAGGTGAGGCTATGACCAGTCCTCCTCCAGGTGAGGCTATGACCAGTCCTCCAGGTGAGGCTATGACCAGTCCTCCAGGTGAGGCTATGACCAGTCCTCCAGGTGAGGCTATGACCAGTCCTGCAGGTACTGCAGGTTGAGGAGGACAAGAAGGACGTCCTCAATGTCCTCCAGGTCTTCATCAGTTCCTGCTGGACTGGAGCTGCAGCTTCATGTCACATTTACCTGATGCACCTGAACGCATCACTCAGCAGTTCAACATGTGATTCTGTGGAGGCACTGACAGCAGGCCCCTCCCCCTTCTCCTCCCCCCTCCCCCTTCTCCTCTCTCCTCCCCCTTCTCCTCCCCTTCCTCCCCCCTCCCCCTTCTCCTCTCTCCTCTCCTCTCTCCTTCCCCCTCCCCCTTCTCTCCTCTCTCCTCCCCCTTCTCCTCCCCCTTCTCCTCCCCCTTCTCCTCTCCTCTCTCCTCCCCCTTCTCCTCTCTCCTCTCTCCTCTCTCCTCCCCCTTCTCCTCCCCTTCCTCCCCCCTCCCCCTTCTCCTCTCTCCTCTCTCCTCTCTCCTCCCCCTTCTCCTCTCTCCTCTCTCCTCCCCCCTCCCCCTTCTCCTCTCTCCTCCCCTTCTCTCTCCTCCCCTTCTCTCTCCTCCCCCCTCCCCCTCCTCAGGACGCCATCCTCACCTTCAGAGACGCCCTGAAGCTGAAGCCCGATTTTATAGACGCCTATAAGAGCCTGGGACAGGCCTACAGGTAGGTCTCTGATTGGACCGGTCTGTGTGGACCACTTCCTGTTGGGTCACTTCCTGTTGGACCTGCTTCCTGTTTGACCGCTTCCTGTTGACCTGCTTCCTGTTTGACCACTTCCTGTTGGACCTGCTTCCTGTTGGACCGCTTCCTGTTTGACCGCTTCCTGTTGGACCTGCTTCCTGTTGGACCTGCTTCCTGTTTTACCACTTCCTGTTGGACCTGCTTCCTGTTTGACCTGCTTCCTCTTTGACCACTTCCTGTTGACCTGCTTCCTGTTTGACCACTTCCTCTTGACCTGCTTCCTGTTTGACCACTTCCTGTTTGACCACTTCCTGTTGACCTGCTTCCTGTTTGACCACTTCCTGTTTGACCACTTCCTTTTGACCTGCTTCCTCTTTGACCACTTCCTGTTGACCTGCTTCCTGTTTGACCACTTCCTGTTGACCTGCTTCCTGTTTGACCACTTCCTCTTGACCTGCTTCCTGTTTGACCACTTCCTGTTTGACCACTTCCTATTGACCTGCTTCCTGTTTGACCACTTCCTGTTGACCTGCTTCCTCTTTGACCACTTCCTGTTGACCTGCTTCCCGTTTGACCACTTCCTCTTGACCTGCTTCCTGTTTGACCACTTCCTGTTTGACCACTTCCTATTGACCTGCTTCCTGTTTGACCACTTCCTCTTGACCTGCTTCCTGTTTGACCACTTCCTGTTTGACCACTTCCTATTGACCTGCTTCCTGTTTGACCACTTCCTGTTGACCTGCTTCCTCTTTGACCACTTCCTGTTGACCTGCTTCCCGTTTGACCACTTCCTCTTGACCTGCTTCCTGTTTGACCACTTCCTGTTTGACCACTTCCTATTGACCTGCTTCCTGTTTGACCACTTCCTCTTGACCTGCTTCCTGTTTGACCACTTCCTGTTTGACCACTTCCTATTGACCTGCTTCCTGTTTGACCACTTCCTGTTGACCTGCTTCCTCTTTGACCACTTCCTGTTGACCTGCTTCCCGTTTGACCACTTCCTCTTGACCTGCTTCCTGTTTGACCACTTCCTGTTGACCTGCTTCCTGTTTGACCACTTCCTCTTGACCTGCTTCCTGTTTGACCACTTCCTATTGACCTGCTTCCTGTTTGACCACTTCCTGTTGACCTGCTTCCTCTTTGACCACTTCCTGTTGACCTGCTTCCCGTTTGACCACTTCCTCTTGACCTGCTTCCTGTTTGACCACTTCCTGTTTGACCACTTCCTATTGACCTGCTTCCTGTTTGACCACTTCCTCTTGACCTGCTTCCTGTTTGACCACTTCCTGTTTGACCACTTCCTGTTGACCTGCTTCCTCTTTGACCACTTCCTGTTGACCTGCTTCCCGTTTGACCACTTCCTCTTGACCTGCTTCCTGTTTGACCACTTCCTGTTTGACCACTTCCTATTGACCTGCTTCCTGTTTGACCACTTCCTCTTGACCTGCTTCCTGTTTGACCACTTCCTGTTTGACCACTTCCTATTGACCTGCTTCCTGTTTGACCACTTCCTGTTGACCTGCTTCCTGTTTGACCACTTCCTGTTGACCTGCTTCCCGTTTGACCACTTCCTCTTGACCTGCTTCCTGTTTGACCACTTCCTGTTTGACCACTTCCTATTGACCTGCTTCCTGTTTGACCACTTCCTCTTGACCTGCTTCCTGTTTGACCACTTCCTGTTTGACCACTTCCTATTGACCTGCTTCCTGTTTGACCACTTCCTGTTGACCTGCTTCCTCTTTGACCACTTCCTGTTGACCTGCTTCCCGTTTGACCACTTCCTCTTGACCTGCTTCCTGTTTGACCACTTCCTGTTGACCTGCTTCCTGTTTGACCACTTCCTCTTGACCTGTTTCCTGTTTGACCACTTCCTGTTTGACCACTTCCTATTGACCTGCTTCCTGTTTGACCACTTCCTGTTGACCTGCTTCCTCTTTGACCACTTCCTGTTGACCTGCTTCCCGTTTGACCACTTCCTCTTGACCTGCTTCCTGTTTGACCACTTCCTGTTTGACCACTTCCTATTGACCTGCTTCCTGTTTGACCACTTCCTCTTGACCTGCTTCCTGTTTGACCACTTCCTGTTTGACCACTTCCTATTGACCTGCTTCCTGTTTGACCACTTCCTGTTGACCTGCTTCCTCTTTGACCACTTCCTGTTGACCTGCTTCCCGTTTGACCACTTCCTCTTGACCTGCTTCCTGTTTGACCACTTCCTATTGACCTGCTTCCTGTTTGACCACTTCCTCTTGACCTGCTTCCTGTTTGACCACTTCCTATTTGACCACTTCCTATTGACCTGCTTCCTGTTTGACCACTTCCTGTTGACCTGCTTCCTGTTTGACCACTTCCTCTTGACCTGCTTCCTGTTTGACCACTTCCTGTTTGACCACTTCCTATTGACCTGCTTCCTGTTTGACCACTTCCTGTTGACCTGCTTCCTGTTTGACCACTTCCTGTTTGACCACTTCCTGTTGACCTGCTTCCTCTTTGACCACTTCCTGTTGACCTGCTTCCCGTTTGACCACTTCCTCTTGACCTGCTTCCTGTTTGACCACTTCCTGTTTGACCACTTCCTATTGACCTGCTTCCTGTTTGACCACTTCCTGTTGACCTGCTTCCTGTTTGACCACTTCCTCTTGACCTGCTTCCTGTTTGACCACTTCCTGTTTGACCACTTCCTATTGACCTGCTTCCTCTTTGACCACTTCCTGTTGACCTGCTTCCTGTTTGACCACTTCCTCTTGACCTGCTTCCTGTTTGACCACTTCCTGTTTGACCACTTCCTGTTGACCTGCTTCCTGTTTGACCTCTTCCTGTTTGACCACTCCCCCCCCCCCCCCCCCCAGGGAGCTGGGGGACTTTGAGGGGGCCCTGGAGAGCTTCCAGAAGGCTCTGCAGTTGAACCAGAACCACATCCAGTCCCTGCAGCTGCGAGGGATGATGCTGTACCACCACGGCTCCCTACAGGGGGCGCTGGGGAGCTTCAAGGTGGGTCCTATAGGGGGCGCTGGGGAGCTTCAAGGTGGGTCCTGCAGGGGGCGCTGGGAAGCTTCAAGGTGGATCCTACAGGGGGCGCTGGGGAGCTTCAAGGTGGATCCTGCAGGGGGCGCTGGGGAGCTTCAAGGTGGGTCCTATAGGGGGCGCTGGGGAGCTTCAAGGTGGATCCTGCAGGGGGCGCTGGGGAGCTTCAAGGTGGGTCCTATAGGGGGCGCTGGGGAGCTTCAAGGTGGATCCTGCAGGGGGCGCTGGGGAGCTTCAAGGTGGGTCCTACAGGGGGCGCTGGGGAGCTTCAAGGTGGATCCTGCAGGGGGCGCTGGGGAGCTTCAAGGTGGATCCTGCAGGGGGCGCTGGGGAGCTTCAAGGTGGGTCCTACAGGGGGCGCTGGGGAGCTTCAAGGTGGATCCTACAGGGGGCGCTGGGGAGCTTCAAGGTGGATCCTACAGGGGGCGCTGGGGAGCTTCAAGGTGGATCCTACAGGGGGCGCTGGGGAGCTTCAAGGTGGATCCTACAGGGGGCGCTGGGGAGCTTCAAGGTGGATCCTACAGGGGGCGCTGGGGAGCTTCAAGGTGGATCCTACAGGGGGCGCTGGGGAGCTTCAAGGTGGATCCTACAGGGGGCGCTGGGGAGCTTCAAGGTGGATCCTGCAGGGGGCGCTGGGGAGCTTCAAGGTGGGTCCTATAGGGGGCGCTGGGGAGCTTCAAGGTGGATCCTACAGGGGGCGCTGGGGAGCTTCAAGGTGGATCCTACAGGGGGCGCTGGGGAGCTTCAAGGTGGATCCTGCAGGGGGCGCTGGGGAGCTTCAAGGTGGGTCCTGCAGGGGGCGCTGGGGAGCTTCAAGGTGGATCCTGCAGGGGGCGCTGGGGACCTTCACCTGTCCCGCCTGGACACTGCTTTATTGTGCCCCCCCCTGTCCCCCCGTCCCCCCCAGAGGTGCCTGCAGCTGGAGCCCTACAACGAGGTGTGCCAGTACATGAAGGGTCTGAGCCACGTGGCCCAGGGCCAGTTCTACGAGGGCATCAAGGCCCAGACCCGGGTCATGCTGACCCCCCCCCCTGATGGGCCAGAAGGCCAGCTCCGAGTACCTCAAGGTCAAGTACCTCAGAGGTAGGTGTCCCCCCGTACGTCCTCCTGGGACCCCCCCAGCTCCCTGACTGTCTCCCCCCCCCCCCAGAGTACTCCCGGTACCTGCACTCCCACCTGGACCTGGCCGTGGCGGACTACAACGTAGACCAGGACCTACCAGGGACCTTCAAGAACCACTGGGCCAAGAACCTGCCCTTCCTCCTGGAGGAGTACGAGGAGCAGCCGGGGCTGCAGCCACACATCAAGTAGGTGGAGGAGGGAGGAGTCTATCACCTGGTGGTGGAGGAGGGAGGAGACTAACACCTGGTGGAGGAGGAGACTAACACCTGGTGGTGGAGGAGGGAGGAGACTAACACCTGGTGGAGGAGGAGACTAACACCTGGTGGTGGAGGAGGGAGGAGACTAACACCTGGTGGAGGAGAGAGAGAGGAGACTAACACCTGGTGGAGGAGAGAGAGAGGAGACTAACACCTGGTGGAGGAGGAGGGAGAGGGGGAGACACCTGGTGGAGGAGGGAGGAGACTAACACCTGGTGGAGGAGGAGACTAACACCTGGTGGTGGAGGAGGGAGGAGACTAACACCTGGTGGAGGAGAGAGAGAGGAGACTAACACCTGGTGGAGGAGAGAGAGAGGAGACTAACACCTGGTGGAGGAGGAGGGAGAGAGAGGGGGGGACACCACCTGGTGGAGGAGAGAGAGAGAGAGAGAGAGGGGGACACCACCTGGTGGTGGACTGGTCTCTCTGGAGCAGTGTCCTCATGTCTCCCTCTGTGTCTGTCCCTGTGTCCCCTCAGAGACGTCCTCCCCCAGGACTTCTCCAGCTACAGCCTGGAGGTCCAGAAGCTGGTCTGCAGCGCCGACCACCTGGGGGCGCTGATGCAGTACGACACCCCCGGCTTCCTGCCCAACCGGAGGGTCCACCGAGGTGGGGGGGCACTGGGGGGGGGGGGGGTAATGTGAACCCCCAGTTCTACAGTGTGTGTGTGTGTGTGCAGCCATGGGCCTGGCCTCCCTGGAGGTCTTCCAGGCCCTCCAGAGGACCTGGACCAACTCCAAGGTCCGGGTCAACGGGAAGACCAGGCAGATGCAGTGGAGGGACATGTTTGACATCGCTGTGAAGTGGAGGAGGTGAGGGGGGAGGGGGGGGGGGGGGGGGGGGTCAGGAGGTCAGGGCTGACCCGGGTCCTCCTCTGGTCCAGGATTGCAGATCCAGACCAGCCGGTCCTCTGGTTGGACCAGATGCCGGCCAGGAGCCTCAGCCGGGGCTTCAACAACCACATCAACCTCATCAGGTGAGTCCTCATGTCCTCCTCATGTCCTCATGTGTCCTCATGTCCTCCTGTGTCCTCCTCATGTCCTCCTAACCTCTTCATGTCCTCCTGTGTCCTCCTCATGTCCTCCTAACCTCTTCATGTCCTCCTGTGTCCTCCTCATGTCCTCCTAACCTCCTCATGTCCTCCTGTGTCCTCCTCATGTCCTCCTAACCTCCTCATGTCCTCCTGTGTCCTCCTCATGTCCTCCTAACCTCCTCATGTCCTCCTGTGTCCTCCTCATGTCCTCCTGTGTCCTCCTCATTCCTCCTAACCTCCTCATGTCCTCCTGTGTCCTCCTCATTCCTCCTAACCTCTTCATGTCCTCCTGTGTCCTCCTCATGTCCTCCTAACCTCTTCATGTCCTCCTGTGTCCTCCTCATGTCCTCCTAACCTCCTCATGTCCTCCTGTGTCCTCCTCATGTCCTCCTAACCTCTTCATGTCCTCCTGTGTCCTCCTCATGTCCTCCTAACCTCCTCATGTCCTCCTGTGTCCTCCTCATGTCCTCCTAACCTCCTCATGTCCTCCTGTGTCCTCCTCATGTCCTCCTAACCTCCTCATGTCCTCCTGTGTCCTCCTCATGTCCTCCTGTGTCCTCCTCATTCCTCCTAACCTCCTCATGTCCTCCTGTGTCCTCCTCATTCCTCCTAACCTCCTCATGTCCTCCTGTGTCCTCCTCATTCCTCCTAACCTCCTCATGTCCTCCTGTGTCCTCCTCATTCCTCCTAACCTCTTCATGTCCTCCTGTGTCCTCCTCATGTCCTCCTAACCTCCTCATGTCCTCCTGTGTCCTCCTCATTCCTCCTAACCTCCTCATGTCCTCCTGTGTCCTCCTCATTCCTCCTAACCTCCTCATGTCCTCCTGTGTCCTCCTCATGTCCTCCTAACCTCCTCATGTCCTCCTGTGTCCTCCTCATGTCCTCCTGTGTCCTCCTCATGTCCTCCTAACCTCCTCATGTCCTCCTGTGTCCTCCTCCTTATGTCCTCCTCATGTCCTCAATGTCCTCCTCACCTCACCCTAACCACCTCATGTCCTCCTCACACCCCGTCCGTCCATCCATCAAGCTAACTAGCATGAAGCTAGCAGGTTAGCTGCCAGCTTGTGTACTAAAAACGCTCAACTTTGGTTCATTTACCCCCCTCCCTCCTGCCCCCCCCCCCCTCCCTCCTCCTGCCCCCCTCATCTCCCTCCCCCTCCCTCCTGCCCCCCCTCCCCTCCTCCTGCCCCCCCTCATCTCCCCCTCCCTCCTCCCTCCTCCCCCTCATCCCCCTCCCCCTCCCCCCTCCTGCCCCCCCTCATCCCCCTCCCCCTCCCTCCTCCTGCCCCCCCTCATCCCCCTCCCCCTCCCTCCTCCTGCCCCCCCCTCTACCCCCTCCCCCTCCCTCCTCCTGCCCCCCCCCCCCCCCCAGGGGTCAGATCATCAACATCAGGTACCTGGCGTACTTCAACAACATCCTGGACTTCATCAAAGACCGGATCCTGGTGTATCATGGGTAATGTTCTACTGTTCTACCATGTTATGATATAATGTTATATAACGTGAGGTTATATAATGTTCTGTATTGCCGAGGGCTCCTGGAGGTGATGTGTTCTATAACCTAATGTTCTACAATCTAGTGTTCTACAATCTAGTGTTCTACAATCTAATGTTCTATAATCTAATGTTCTATAACCTAATGTTCTATAACCTAATGTTCTATAACCTAATGTTCTACAATCTAGTGTTCTACAATCTAGTGTTCTATAATCTAATGTTCTATAACCTAATGTTCTATAACCTAATGTTCTATAACCTAATGTTCTATAAGCTAATGTTCTATAATCTAATGGTCTATAATCTAATGTTCTATAGTCTAATGTTCTATAACCTAATGTTCTATAACCTAATGGTCTATAACCTAATGTTCTATAACCTAATGTTCTATAACCTAATGTTCTATAACCTAATGGTCTATAACCTAATGTTCTATAACCTAATGTTCTATAACCTAATGGTCTATAACCTAATGTTCTATAACCTAATGTTCTATAACCTAATGTTCTATAACCTAATGTTCTATAACCTAATGGTCTATAACCTAATGTTCTATAATCTAATGTTCTATAACCTAATGGTCTATAACCTAATGTTCTATAACCTAATGTTCTATAACCTAATGTTCTATAACCTAATGTTCTATAACCTAATGTTCTATAACCTAATGGTCTATAACCTAATGTTCTATAACCTAATGTTCTATAATCTAATGTTCTATAACCTAATGTTCTATAGTCTAATGTTCTATAACCTAATGTTCTATAACCTAATGTTCTATAATCTAATGTTCTATAATCTAATGTTCTATAACCTAATGTTCTATAACCTAATGTGTCTCAGAGCCTTTAACCCCCGAGGGCTCCTGGAGGTCCGCCAGGCCCTGGAGGACGTCTCCACTGTGGAGGACCTGCTGCCTATCATGAAGGTAGAGACTGGACTCATGTCCTCTGTGTCCATTATGTCCTCCATGTCCTTTATGCCCATCATGTCCTCTGTGTCCGTCATGTCCTCCATGTCCTTTATGTCCGTCATGTCCTCCATGTCCTTTATGTCCTTTATGTCCTTTATGTCCTCCATGTCCTCCATGTCCTTTATGTCCTTCATGTTCTTCATGTACTATAATGTTATATATATATATATATATGTACTCTATATGTAGATATATATATATATATATATATATATATATAACATTATATATATATATGTACTCTATATGTAGATATATATATATATATATATATATATAACATTATATATATATATGTACTCTATATGTAGATATATATATATATATATATATATATATATGTACTCTATATGTAGATATATATATATATATATATATATATATATATATGTACTCTATATGTAGATATATATATATATATATATAACATTATATGTATATATGTACTCTATATATATATATATATATATATATATATATGTACTCTATATGTAGATATATATATATATATATATATATATATATATGTACTCTATATGTAGATATATATATATATATATATAACATTATATGTATATATGTACTCTATATGTATATATATATATATATATATATATGTACTCTATATGTAGATATATATATATATATATATATATATAACATTATATATATATATGTACTCTATATGTAGATATATATATATATATATGTACTCTATATGTAGATATATATATATATATATATATATATAACATTATATGTATATATGTACTCTATATGTATATATATATATATATGTGTACTCTATATGTAGATATATATATATATATATATATAACATTATATATATATGTACTCTATATGTAGATATATATATATATATATATAGATATATATATATATATATATATATATATAACATTATATGTATATATGTACTCTATATGTATATATATATATATATATATGTACTCTATATGTAGATATATATATATATATATATATATATAACATTATATATATATATGTACTCTATATGTAGATATATATATATATATATGTACTCTATATGTAGATATATATATATATATATATATAACATTATATGTATATATGTACTCTATATGTAGATATATATATATATATATGTACTCTATATGTAGATATATATATATATATATATATATATAACATTATATGTATATATGTACTCTATATATATATATATATATATATATATATATATATATATATATATATATAACATTATATGTATATATGTACTCTATATGTATATATATATATATATATATATATGTACTCTATATGTAGAGCAGTGAAGCTCCAGAGTCTGTGTTTGTCTCCTGAAGCAGTTGAACAGTAAAACCAGAGACGGATTCACCGTCAACTCCAAGGTCCCGAGCCTGAAGGATTCTGGGAAAGAGTACGACGGCTTCACCATCACCATCACCGGGGACAGGTCTGGACGTCTCTGTCTTCTGTCTCCACCGTCTGTCCTCCTCCTCACTGTGTGTGTGTGTGTGTGTCAGGGTGGGGAACATGTTGTTCTCCGTGGAGACTCAGACCACAGAAGACAGAACCCTCCAGTTCCACTCCGAGATCGAGTCCATCTACAAAGACCTGACCGCCAAAGGGAAGGCTTTGATGTTGTCCACCGAGCTGGGGGTGAGACCATACCTCCTTACCTCCTACCTCCATACCTCCTCCCTCCATACCTCCATACCTCCATCTATCTCTATCTATCTATCTATCTATCCATCCATCAATCATCTACAAAGACCTCACTGCCAAAGGGAAGGCTTTGATGTTGTCCACCGAGCTGGGGGTGAGACCATACCTCCTTACCTCCTACCTCCATACCTCCTCCCTCCATACCTCCATACCTCCATCTATCTCTATCTATCTATCCATCCATCCATCCATCAATCATCTACAAAGACCTCACTGCCAAAGGGAAGGCTTTGATGTTGTCCACCGAGCTGGGGGTGAGACCATACCTCCATACCTCCACCTATCTCTCTATCATCTATCCCTCCCTCCCTCCCTCCCTCCCTCCCTCCCTCCCTCCCTCCCTCACTCACAATGTTTCTTTGTCTTTCTTCCAGGATGCAGACGCCGTGTGCAACCTGATCCTGTCTTTAGTTTATTACTTCTGCAACCTCATGCCTCTTTCTAGAGGCTCCAGGTAACTGTAATCTGGATTAGAGGGGGTGCTCTGTAATCTGGATTAGAGGGGAGGTGCTCTGTAATCTGGATTAGAGGGGAGGTGCTCTGTAATCTGGATTAGAGGGGGTGCTCTGTAATCTGGATTAGAGGGGGTGCTCTGTAATCTGGATTAGAGGGGAGGTGCTCTGTAATCTGGATTAGAGGGGAGGTGCTCTGTAATCTGGATTAGAGGGGGTGCTCTGTAATCTGGATTAGAGGGGGTGCTCTGTAATCTGGATTAGAGGGGGGTGCTCTGTAATCTGGATTAGAGGGGGGGTGCTCTGTAATCTGGATTAGAGGGGGTGCTCTGTAATCTGGATTAGAGGGGGGGTGCTCTGTAATCTGGATTAGAGGGGGGGTGCTCTGTAATCTGGATTAGAGGGGAGGTGCTCTGTAATCTGGATTAGAGGGGGGTGCTCTGTAATCTGGATTAGAGTGGGGGTGCTCTGTAATCTGGATTAGAGGGGGGTGCTCTGTAATCTGGATTAGAGGGGGGGTGCTCTGTAATCTGGATTAGAGGGGGTGTTCTGTAATCTGGATTAGAGGGGGGTGCTCTGTAATCTGGATTAGAGGGGGGGTGCTCTGTAATCTGGATTAGAGAGGGGGGTGCTCTGTAATCTGGATTAGAGGAGGAAGATCCTCTGTAATCTGGTGTTACAGGAGGAAGATGCTCTATAATCTGGGTTAGAGGGGGAAGATGCTCTATAATCTGGACCAGAGGTGGAAGATGCTCTATAACGTGTTGTGTCCTCAGCGTGGTGGCGTACTCGGTGCTGATGGGGGCGCTCATGGCCAGCGGTAAGGAGGTTGTCGGTCGAATCCCCAAAGGAAAGGTAAACAAACATGTTTACTGGTATTTTAGAGTCCGTCCCTCTCAGGGTGGAGTTTGACCGTATGTCCTCGCTGTCCCTGCTCTGTCCTCGCTGTCCCTCCAGCTGGTGGACTTCGAGGCCATGACCACTCCCAGTCCAGACGTCTTCATCAGAACTGCAAAGACCTGGATGAACCTCAGAAGGTACCGTCCTTTTCTCTCTGGAAACACTTCTGAAGGGCGTGGCTAATCGCTGGTATTGGTTGGAACCGTTGTTAATAACTAGCGGTCGTGGCTAATCGCTGGTATTGGTTGGAACCGTTGTTAATAACTAGCGGTCGTGGCTAATCGCTGGTATTGGTTGTGACCGTTGTTAATAACTAGCGGTCGTGGCTAATCGCTGGTATTGGTTGGAACCGTTGTTAATAACTAGCGGTCGTGGCTAATCGCTGGTATTGGTTGTGACCGTTGTTAATAACTAGCGGTCGTGGCTAATCGCTGGTATTGGTTGGAACCGTTGTTAATAACTAGCGGTCGTGGCTAATCGCTGGTATTGGTTGTGACCGTTGTTAATAACTAGCGGTCGTGGCTAATCGCTGGTATTGGTTGGAACCGTTGTTAATAACTAGCGGTCGTGGCTAATCGCTGGTATTGGTTGTGACCGTTGTTAATAACTAGCGGTCGTGGCTAATCGCTGGTATTGGTTGGAACCGTTGTTAATAACTAGCGGTCGTGGCTAATCGCTGGTATTGGTTGGAACCGTTGTTAATAACTAGCGGTCGTGGCTAATCGCTGGTATTGGTTGTGACCGTTGTTAATAACTAGCGGTCGTGGCTAATCGCTGGTATTGGTTGGAACCGTTGTTAATAACTAGCGGTCGTGGCTAATCGCTGGTATTGGTTGGAACCGTTGTTAATAACTAGCGGTCGTGGCTAATCGCTGGTATTGGTTGTGACCGTTGTTAATAACTAGCGGTCGTGGCTAATCGCTGGTATTGGTTGTAACCGTTGTT
>NC_137667.1:362160-377160 GCF_963422515.1 Blennius ocellaris | reverse complement strand
CTCTGGTTCCGGCTGGTTTACTGGTTCCAGTGGTTCCGGTTGGTTCCGGCTGGGTTACTAGTTCCTCTGGTTCCAGTGGTTCCGGCTGGTTTACTGGTTCCTCTGGTTCCAGTGGTTCCTCTGGTTCCAGTGGTTCCGGCTGGTTCCTCTGGTTCCGGCTGGGTTACTGGTTCCAGTGGTTCCTCTGGTTCCGGCTGGTTCCTCTGGTTCCGGCTGGGTTACTGGTTCCTCTGGTTCCAGTGGTTCCTCTGGTTCCGGCTGGGTTACTAGTTCCTCTGGTTCCAGTGGTTCCGGCTGGTTTACTGGTTCCTCTGGTTCCGGCTGGGTTACTGGTTCCAGTGGTTCCTCTGGTTCCAGTGGTTCCGGCTGGTTCCTCTGGTTCCGGCTGGTTTACTGGTTCCTCTGGTTCTGGCTGGGTTACTGGTTCCTCTGGTTCCGGCTGGTTTACTGGTTCCTCTGGTTCCGGCTGGTTTACTGGTTCCTCTGGTTCCGGCTGGTTTACTGGTTCCGGCTGGTTTACTGGTTCCAGTGGTTCCGGCTGGTTTACTGGTTCCTCTGGTTCCGGCTGGGTTACTGGTTCCAGTGGTTCCTCTGGTTCTGGCTGGTTCTGGCTGGGTTACTGGTTCCGGCTGGGTTACTGGTTCCACTGGTTCTACTGGTTCCGGCTGGGTTACTGGTTCCACTGGTTCCGGCTGGGTTGCTGGTTCCACTGGTTCTACTGGTTCCGGCTGGGTTACTGGTTCCACTGGTTCTACTGGTTCCGGCTGGGTTGCTGGTATTGAGTCAGAGACGGTGACCAGGTGTGCAGAACCAGTCTGTTCCGTCCTCGGTCAATGTTTTACTGATAGTTGAATTTTAAATCCTGCAAAACGCTCCGGCAGGCTGCTGACTTGTTAATCGTCTGCTCTTATTGTGGCGGGGCATGAAGGGCGTTCAGGTTCTTCCAGACAAACTGCCTCCAGAACGTTTGGTTCCGACATCACGAGGAAAACCTGGAACTGATTCACTTTGTTCTAAAGTGACGTTAATCTTTATTCTCTCTGAGAATTTTCTCTGACGAACCTTCTGGACTCTTTCATGACGTAACCCTCCGTTCCTGAACGAGTCCGGGCGTCGTGTAGACCAGGACTCGTTCATTCACTGTGACTCTTTCATGACGTAACCCTCCGTTCCTGAACGAGTCCGGGCGTCGTGTAGACCAGGACTCGTTCATTCACTGTGACTCTTTCATGACGTAACCCTCCGTTCCTGAACGAGTCCGGGCGTCGTGTAGACCAGGACTCGTTCATTCACTGTGACTCTTTCATGACGTAACCCTCCGTTCCTGAACGAGTCCGGGCGTCGTGTAGACCAGGACTCGTTCATTCACTGTGACTCTTTCATGACGTAACCCTCCGTTCCTGAACGAGTCCGGGCGTCGTGTAGACCAGGACTCGTTCATTCACTGTGACTCTTTCATGACGTAACCCTCCGTTCCTGAACGAGTCCGGGCGTCGTGTAGACCAGGACTCGTTCATTCACTGTGACTCTTTCATGACGTAACCCTCCGTTCCTGAACGAGTCCGGGCGTCGTGTAGACCAGGACTCGTTCATTCACTGTGACTCTTTCATGACGTAACCCTCCGTTCCTGAACGAGTCCGGGCGTCGTGTAGACCAGGACTCGTTCATTCACTGTGACTCTTTCATGACGTAACCCTCCGTTCCTGAACGAGTCCGGGCGTCGTGTAGACCAGGACTCGTTCATTCACTGTGACTCTTTCATTTGTCCAACATTTCCAGTGGATTTATTCCCTTTGTTCTTTTATGTCCAACAATCGTCATCTTGAGTCCCCCAGTGACCCCCTGGTGGTACAAGGTGGTATTACAGTACAAGGTGGTATTACAGTAGGTGGTATTACAGTAGGTGGTATTACAGTACAAGGTGGTATTACAGTACAAGGTGGTATTACAGTACAAGGTGGTATTACGCAGACGAGTCACCTCAGGTTAGTTTTGTAAACAATCCCTGTTCAGCAGCAAATAATGAAGTTGGTTTACAGTTTGACGTCTTTTATTCCTGCTTTGATCTTCGTCACGCTGCAGGATCACGTCTCGTTGTTTTATGTGACGATTCACAACGTGACTTACTGGACAAACTTTCCCAGAAGTCCCAGTGAAACGTAACAGCACTTTGTAAAAAACCATAGTTGGGTTCTACTTGTAAGGTTCCTCCGACTCGCCCCTCCACTGTTGTCACAACAAAGTTATTTGAATTTTGAATCTCCAGCCGAGGAAGTCGGGGGAATCCTTCTTCGTGGGCGGAGCCTATGTGTGACATCACAAGTTGGACACGATGTCGATCTGTTGTTTATATCGGCTTGTTTCCTCTTAAATATCAAGTTTTTACAGTGTTCTGAAGTTCTAGTCGGCGTTTTATGAGCCTTGATGAAAGATTGAGCCTGGAAGAGACCAGAGAGGAGGAAAGGAGGAGGGCGGCGGGAGCGGCTAGCTCGGGCGGCTAGTGGGAGCCGCTAGCGGCTAGCTCGGATGGCTAGTGGCTATTGGGAGCCGCTAGCGGCTAGCTCGGGCAGCTAGTGGGAGCGGCTAGCGGGAGCCGTTAGCTCAGGCAGCTAGTAGACGATCAAGTGGACTCGTCTTCAGTGATTCAGTCTTCTAGCTCTTGGACGTGTTGGATCCAGGAAGCCGGTCGTTCTGCCAAAAGTCCGGAGCCTCAAAGCCTCAAAGGTGAAAAGTGGCGGCTGCTGAGGCGAGGAGACGAGGACGAATGGAGGACGAAGCGTCTTCTGCTTCCTCAAACATGTTCCAGACGGGGTCACCGATGGCAGAACCACCTTCTGTGTCTTCTTCATCAATCACTGGGTTTGAAATGACCATGATGATGAAATCTGGTTCAATTCAGCCTCTTCGTGGTCAAAACTCTGATCCTCCATAATGTAAACACAACTTGGGCGTGTGCACAACTCGTGATGTCACTCTGTTATTGTCAGAAGCTCCGCCCAGCAGAGGAAATAGCGCCGTTTAGCGGCTATTTTCTCTCAGATTGTCGTGTTTTAACCTTTGACCTTCAGCCAGTTAGCAGGAAAATGTTCTAGAAGAGACACCAGAGGGTTCTGGAGGTGGAACCTTCATTTCACCGGGACTTTTTGGAAACGCTCCCGATCCATGATCACGAGGAAAAGCTCCCGCTGTGTACTGTCCAGTCGGAGTAACTAGTACTTCTGCACATGCTCAGTAGAGCCCATCAGAACAACAAAGTGATGACTCATGTTTATGGTCTCCTGGACTTGGGACTTTTATTTTGACAGTCACTGTCATAACAAAATGTCTGTGTACTCACATTGTTAATGTTTATAGCATCTGGCATTGTACTGGACTAAAGTACAAAGTACAAGGACATAAATTAAAATAAATTAAAAGGTGATATTTTAATGTTCTGTTAGTGATTCACGTGTTTTCATGGCCGCGGTTCTTTCTCGGTCTTTGTTTATATTTCTGAATTGGACCGTGTTAGTGGTTAATTTTCCCAGTTCCCCTGAACGCAGCACGAAGCCCCACGTGGTGCGTTCACGTGCCAGGACGTGTTAAAGCGCTGCATGGCAGCAGGTCCCTCCAGTCCGGCGCGCGGAGGCAGCGGGTGAGGATGGCTGAGGACGTGAGTGAAGACACCCTGGACTCCGCTCTCGGCCTGCTGCTGAACGTGAGCAAGGTTCTCCTGGAGAACGTCCAGCAGGAAGCTGCAGGTGAGGAGAGTTCTGATGGTTGATCACGGCGGTGACGTCACAGCTCGAGACCTGGAGGAAGTTTGACCTGGTCTGAACAATACAAGCGATTCCGGAGTGAAACCAGAGCAGCCGGATTATTAAACACGTAGAATTACTTCACTAATCCGCTTTTCTTAACAAAGTTTCAGCGTCGAGATTAAAAATGTTTAAAAAAATCTCAATGATGAAAGTAATCTGGTTCTTCTTCTACTGTTGGTTAAAGATGAAAGGCTTTATGAGGACAAAGTGTAAAGTACTAAACTCTACTGTCATCATTCAAAAAGTATTGTAGTATAACAAGTATTGTAGTATAAAAAGTATTGCAGTATAATAAGTATTGTTGTATAACGAGTACTGCAGTAGGATCCTGGCTGCAGTACTGATGAATATTCCAGTAAAGCAGCAGATTACAGGAGGCGGAGCCTCTAATCCCAGTCAGCTGCTGCTGAGACAAAGCCTCCACTGACTGGTCCCCTGTCCCCCTGTCCCCTGTCCCCATACTCCTGTCCTCCTGTCCCCATACTCCTGCCCCCTGTCCCCCTGTCCCCTGTCCTCCTGTCCCCATACTCCTGCCCCCTGTCCCCCTGTCCCCATACTCCTGCCCCTGTCCTCCTGTCCCATACCCCCTGTACTCTGTCCCATGTCTCCCTGTCCTCCTGTCCCCCTGCAGTGTCCCTGGAGGGACTGGTCCCCTATAAGATCACCACCCTGTTCGGCCTCATCACAGCCGGGGCAGATTTCTACCACAGGTGAGGACGAGGACGAGGACATGATTAGGACATGACGAGGACGAGGATGAGGACAGGACGAGGATGAGGACATGACGAGGACATGATGAGGACATGACGAGGACAGGACAGGACGAGGACAGGACAGGACGAGGACGTCTCCACTCAGTCCTGATGACTCAACCTGTTTGGTTCTTGAGCAGCATCGGAGTGAAGAAGAAGAGTGAAGCTGAGGACGTATGGAAGAAACCCTACCAGTAAGTGTGACCCTACACCTCCATCGGTCAGGTAGGGCGAGGTCAGGTAGGGAGAGGTCAGGTAGGGAGAGGCCAGGTAGGGAGAGGTCAGGTAGGGAGAGGTCAGGTAGGGCGAGGTCAGGTAGGGAGAGGTCAGGTAGGGCAAGTCATAAGTACATACGTAAGTCAATGTGTGGGTAGGTCAGTAGGGAGGTGAGTAAGGCTGTGTATGGACAGGTACACTGGTAAGTACCTTGTTCCTGAGCTCGGTCAGCGAGTAGGTTGGCAAGAAGCAAGGTAGCGACCTTGCTACGTAGGGAAGCCATGAATAGGTTGGTATGGAGGCTGATGGGTTGGTAGAACAAGGTCATTGACCTCCCGTTGGTAAGTCAGTATGTCGGTACAGTCCTTACTTGTGTAAGTACCAAGTTAGACTATTGGTAGGGCGGTAAGTCAGTACAAGGGGTTGGTATGGACGCAATTGACATCTGGGCAAGTCAATACTTCGGTAGTTAGGTTAACATGGAGGTAGGGTCGTACGTCCATACAATGGTAGGTTGAGGCGTAGGTACCTCGCTAAGTGCCAATAGGTAGGTAAGGCGGTATGGTAGTAGGTCAATGTGTTGGTAGGTAAGGCGGTATGGTAGTAGGTCAATGTGTTGGTAGGTAAGGCGGTATGGTAGTAGGTCAATGTGTTGGTAGGTAAGGCGGTATGGTAGTAGGTCAATGTGTTGGTAGGTAAGGCGGTATGGTAGTAGGTCAATGTGTTGGTAGGTAAGGCGGTATGGTAGTAGATCAATGTGTTGGTAGGTAAGGCGGTATGGTAGTAGATCAATGTGTTGGTAGGTAAGGCGGTATGGTAGTAGATCAATGTGTTGGTAGGTAAGGCGGTATGGTAGTAGATCAATGTGTTGGTAGGTAAGGCGGTATGGTAGTAGATCGTATGTCCATCAGTTGGTTAACACGTCGATGAAAATGTTGGTAGGTCAGAACCAAGCAGTCAGTCCAGATGTAAGGCAGATGCAAGGCAGATGTAAGGCTGGTGACTCCACCGTTTGTCCGCGGGGCTCAGAACAAGATCAGCTTGTAATCCCAGACATACTTGTGTAGGGCGTAGAGACGAGTCAATGCAGGTTGTCTGCAGAGAGACACGTGTCTCGTCCTCCGTCTCAGAGAGAGACACGTGTCTCGTCCTCCGTCTCAGAGAGAGGACAGTCTGTCCTCCGTCTCAGAGAGAGGACGGTCCATCCTCCGTCTCAGAGAGAGACACGTGTCTCGTCCTACGTCTCAGAGAGAGACACGTGTCTCGTCCTCCGTCTCAGAGAGAGGACAGTCTGTCCTCCGTCTCAGAGAGAGGACAGTCTGTCCTCCGTCTCAGAGAGAGGACGGTCCATCCTCCGTCTCAGAGAGAGACACGTGTCTCGTCCTACGTCTCAGAGAGAGACACGTGTCTCGTCCTCCGTCTCAGAGAGAGGACAGTCTGTCCTCCGTCTCAGAGAGAGACACGTGTCTCGTCCTCCATCTCAGAGAGAGACACGTGTCTCGTCCTCCATCTCAGAGAGAGACACGTGTCTCGTCCTACGTCTCAGAGAGAGACACGTGTCTCGTCCTCCGTCTCAGAGAGAGGACAGTCTGTCCTCCGTCTCAGAGAGAGGACGGTCCATCCTCCGTCTCAGAGAGAGACACGTGTCTCGTCCTACGTCTCAGAGAGAGACACGTGTCTCGTCCTCCGTCTCAGAGAGAGGACAGTCTGTCCTCCGTCTCAGAGAGAGGACGGTCCATCCTCCGTCTCAGAGAGAGACACGTGTCTCGTCCTACGTCTCAGAGAGAGACACGTGTCTCGTCCTCTGTCTCAGAGAGAGGACAGTCTGTCCTCCGTCTCAGAGAGAGACACGTGTCTCGTCCTCCATCTCAGAGAGAGACACGTGTCTCGTCCTCCATCTCAGAGAGAGACACGTGTCTCGTCCTACGTCTCAGAGAGAGACACGTGTCTCGTCCTCCGTCTCAGAGAGAGGACAGTCTGTCCTCCATCTCAGAGAGAGGACAGTCTGTCCTACGTCTCAGAGAGAGAACGTCCGTCCTCCTATCATCACCAGTCAAGATAACTGGAACTTGATATTAAACTATAATTCAGTTATAATGATTGTAATAAACTATAATTCATCAACATGAACATCATGAATCTACTTTCAGTCTGAAAACATTCTAAGGAGTTGAAAGTGAGACGTCCTCTGTCCCCCTGGGGGACGCCAGGGACACTAATCTGCTTTTAATTAACTGTGTGTGTGTGTGTGTGTGTGTGTGTGTGTGTGTGTGTGTGTGTGTGTGTGTGTGTGTGTGTGTGTGTGTGTGTGTGTGTGTGTGTGTGTGTGTGTGTGTGTGTGTGTGTGTGTGTGTGTGTGTGTGTGTGTGTGTGTGTGTGTGTCAGCAATGCAGCCCTGAAGCAGAAGGTGGAGGAACTCCGTCAGCTGGAGGTTCGTTCTTCTGCTTTATTCTTTATTTATTGATTCTCTTGATGAAACCAGAGTATTTATTACCGTCTTTACTCGCTTCCTGTGTATAGTGTACTTGTTTACTCAGTACTACAGTACATGTAGTACTTGTTTAGTCAGTACTAGAGTACATGTAGTACTTGTAGTACTTGTGCAGGCGCAGTGGGACTCCTTCCTGCAGACGGTGGACGAGGGTCTTCAGACCACAGACCTCCGTCTCTCGGGGACGGAGTCCACCAGTCTGAGTCTGGACACCGAGCTGCTGGACGGACGCAGTGGACGGTAAGGAGGACGGTAAGGCCCGGCTCCCCGGCTCGACCCCGCCTTGCTGAGTAGGGCTGTTGTGTGGTAGGGCGGTGACTCTGGGCCAGTTCCTGCAGCCGGACCAGAAGCTGCTGCTGGTCCTCATCAGACACGTAGGGTGACTGCCCTGACGGGACCACGTGGCCCAGCTGGAGGCCCAGGAGGTGTGTACTACCGCTGTACTACCTCTGTACTACTGTCTGTACTACCTCTGTACTACTGTCTGTACTACCGCTGTACTACCGCTGTACTACCGCTGTACTACTGTCTGTACTACCTCTGTACTACTGTCTGTACTACCTCTGTACTACTGTCTGTACTACCGCTGTACTACCTCTGTACTACTGTCTGTACTACCGCTGTACTACCGCTGTACTACCGCTGTACTACCGCTGTACTACTGTCTGTACTACTGTCTGTACTACCGCTGTACTACTGTCTGTACTACCGCTGTACTACTGTCTGTACTACCTCTGTACTACCGCTGTACTACCGCTGTACTACCTCTGTACTACTGTCTGTCATACTGCCTGTTATACTGTCTCCCTCCACTAGAGGTCAGGCTGTCATACTGTAGACGTAGCGTGCTGACGTAGCGTGTTGACGTAGCGTGTTGACGTAGTGCTGACGTAGCGTTGACATAGCGTATTGACGTAGTGCTGACGTAGAGTTTTGACGTAGCATGCTGACGTAACATGTTGACGTAGTGCTGACGTAGCGTGTTGACATAGTGCTGATGTAGCGTGTTGACGTAGCGTGCTGACGTAGTGCTGACGTAGCGTGTTGAAGTAGTGCTGACGTAGCGTGTGGACATAGTGCTGACGTAGCGTGTTGACGTAGCGTGCTGACGTAGCGTGTTGACATAGTGCTGACGTGCTGACGTAGCGAGTTGACGTAGCGCTGACGTAGTGTGTTGACGTAGCGCTGACGTAGCGTGTTGACGTAGTGCTGACGTAGCGTGTAGACGTAGCGTGTTGACGTAGTGTGTTGACGTAGTGTGTTGACGTAGCGTGTAGACGTAGCATGCTGACGTAGCATGTTGACGTAGTGCTGACGTAGCGTGTAGACGGAGCATGCTGACGTAGCGTGTTGACGTAGCGTGTTGACGTAGTGCTGACATAGCGTTGACGTAGCGTATTGACGTAGTGCTGACGTAGAGTTTTGACGTAGCATGCTGACGTAACATGTTGACGTAGTGCTGACGTAGCGTGTTGACATAGTGCTGATGTAGCATGTTGACGTAGCGTGCTGACGTAGTGCTGACGTAGCGTGTTGAAGTAGTGCTGACGTAGCGTGTTGACATAGTGCTGACGTGCTGACGTAGCGAGTTGACGTAGCGCTGACGTAGTGTGTTGACGTAGCGCTGACGTAGCGTGTTGATGTAGCGTGCTGACGTAGCGTGTAGACGTAGTGTTGACGTAGCGTGTTGACGTAGCGTGTTGACGTAGTGCTGACGTAGCGTGTAGACGTAGCGTGTTGACGTAGTGCTGACGTAGCGTGTGGACGTAGTTCTGACGTAGCGTGCTGACGTAGTGCTGACGTAGCGTGCTGACGTAGCGTGTAGACGTAGTGTTGACGTAGCGTGTAGACGTAGTGTTGACGTAGCGTGTTGACGTAGTGTTGACGTAGCGTGTTGACGTAGTGCTGACGTAGTGCTGACGTAGCGTGTGGACGTAGTGTTGACGTAGCATGCTGACGTAGCGTGTCCCTCCTCAGGGCCTCCTGGCGTCCCGGTCAGTCGTGGTCTTGGTCGTCTCCTTCGCCGGTCTGGAGGCGGCGGCGGTTTGGGTGGAGCAGACCGGCACCAGCCTGCAGGTGGTGCTGGATCCTCACAGGAAGGTTGTACTCTCACTACTACTCTAATACTTTCATTTAAAGGGGCAGTGTGGTAAATCTGAGCGACCAGCGGGGGCAGTAGAGAGCAACCTCTAACAGCCTCTGATTGGTTGGAACCAGAAAGTAACTAAAAGTAACTTGTAATGAAACGTAGTTACTTTAAAAAACAAATAATGATTGAAGAAATGAAGTTACTTTTAAAGAAGTAACTAGTAATCAGATTAGATGATTCAGATTTGAGGGTACCTGTTTGGTTTGGTGGTGGTGGGGGGGGGGGGGGGGCGTAGTGGGATGAAGGTGTGGTTTCACCTGAAGCGTTGCCAGGGAAACGTGGCCATAAGCCTCTCCCTCACCAGAAGCCCCTCCCCCTCTGCAGGTGTACAGGAAGTTGGGTCTAGGCTCCTCCTACTCCAAGGTGATGCGGTTCGGCTGCCTCCTGCGCTACTCGGAGTTCCGTACCGCGGGGCGGGATTTCCCCGACGTGGCCCCCCGGCTGCTGGAGGACATCTACCAGGTAGACCACGTCCCCTACTGTCCTTCAGTCCTGCTTTTATTCTGAAAATCCTTTACATCTCTGACAGCAGCGATACATCCTGGAGGTTTTGTTTGTTTCTGCTTCTTCTTCTGTTTTCTTTTATGAAAAGTCTAAATAAAGTAGAAGTTTTCGTTTCATCGAGAACCTGCAGTACTGAGATGAACCACACGAGGGCAGTAGAGAACCTGCAGTACTGAGATGAACCACACGAGGGCCGAGAACCTGCAGTACTGAGATGAACCACACGAGGGCAGTAGAGAACCTGCAGTACTGAGATGAACCACACGAGGGCAGTAGAGAACCTGCAGTACCGAGATGAACCACATGAGGGCAGTAGAGAACCTGCAGTACTGAGATGAACCACACGAGGGCAGTAGAGAACCTGCAGTACCGAGATGAACCACATGAGGGCAGCAGAGAACCTGCAGTACTGAGACGCCACGTCGTTTTACATGAAACTGCATTGAGCGATTTGTTGTTTTGTTTTGACGATGTAATTCCTGCTGATCTGGCGTTTTTATTAAGTTTTATAAAGACGAAGTTTGAGCCCTTTCAAGTTCTTTGATCTTTAAATCTCTGACACAAAGCGCCTGAGATGAAAGAACCAAATGACAAACTGAAAAATACTTGATATGAAATCAGTTCTACGACTTTTCTGGAAAGAAAATATGAAATAAGTTTCCTGTTCGTTTGTTGTTTCGTCCATCGAGTTTGGAACAATTGTTGTTGTTGTTGTTGTTGTTGTTGCTGCTGAGTAGCTCCACCCACTGACGTAATATTAACGTAGAAAGTTTCACTTTAAAAGTTCCCTGACGACTGATTGAGAAAGTAAGACTCATTAGCTTTACTTTGAAAAGCCGAATGAAGTAGCAGCAGGGAACCTGCAGTACCGAGATGAACCACATGAGGGCAGCAAGGCGCTTTAAGGCTGCTGTGACCAAGATGGCGGCTGCTTTGAGTCTGAACTCTTGTTTTGTCTTCCAGATGGGCGGAGACTTTCTGCTGGACCAATCAGGGAAGCTCCTTCTCTGCCATCCCAGCAGGAACCCGTTGGACCGGCCGAGCGTGTCGGACATCGTGAGCGCCGCGGACGCTGCGTCCACGGCGGAGGCCTCGGCCTGACGGAGCGCCGCGGGAAGCTCCGCCCACGTCTCTGACGCCGCCGGCGAAGAGCAGCTCTTTGCGTCACGTTGATGACGTCACACTTCGCAGCCATGACATCATGGAGACGTGTGACTGATGGAAGCCGAGAGCAAAGAGTTCTGATCTTCTCCGTCGCATCGGAGTCGTCGTCTTTAATCGTTAGCTTTGATTTAAACGCTTTGATCTAAATGCTTTGATCTACCTGAAGCTGCTTGACGGTTCGCTCACCTCACGCCGTCGCTCTGATCCCTGATTCATCAAAACAGACAGATGGACACGCCCACTTTTACTGACATGCAAATTAACGGACCTTGGGGGTAAAAGAAAAAAAAAAAGAAAAGAAATTTACATTTTTGATTCTCAAATTCCAATTAAAACAAACCGAAGCTTCATTCACACACAAGAGAAAACAAAAGTTTGGCTTTCGTTGCTCGGAACCTCTGAAAGTGCAACTTTTTGAAAAGTCTCAAATGGGAAAAGGGGGCGGAGTTAACTTTTTGAAAAAGCTGTGACTCAGTGCGAACGGGACAAAGTGCAGCTTTTAATAAAACGCTGCTCCTGGCAATGGCTCCAACCTGGCAACTGCATCGTTGTCATGGAAACGCAGCTTCAGATCGTCCAGACCGGAGAATCACGGATTCAGAGCGACGCCACGTCGTTTTAGATGAAACTGCATTGAGCGATTTGTTGTTTTGTTTTGACGATGTAATTCCTGCTGATCTGGCGTTTTTATTAAATTCTATGAAGACGAAGTTTGAGCCCTTTCAAGTTCTTTGACCTTTAAATCTCTGACACAAAGCGCCTGAGATGAAAGAACCAAATGACAAACTGAAAAATACTTTATGAAATCAGTTCTACGACTTTTCTGGAAAGAAAATATGAAATAAGTTTCCTGTTCGTTTGTTGTTTCGTCCATCGAGTTTGGAACAATTGTTGTTGTTGTTGTTGTTGTTGCTGCTGAGTAGCTCCACCCACTGACGTAATATTAACGTAGAAAGTTTCACTCTAAAAGTTCCCTGACGACTGATTGAAAAAGTAAAAGTCATTAGCTTTACTTTGAAAAGCCAAATGAAGTAATTCTGCGGCGAAACAGCAGGTTGCCATGTTGGCTGACCAGGAGCCTGCTAAACCTGGAGGAAAGACTGGAAGTGGTCTCCAGGTGGTCTCCAGGCCCTCCAGGTGGCCTCCAACTGGTCTCCAGGTGGTCTCCAGGCTCTCCAGGTGGTCTCCAGGTTATCTCCAGCTGGTCCACGGGTCCTCTCCAGGTCGTCTCCAGGCTCTCCAGGCTCTTCAGGTGGTCTACAGGTGGTCTCCAGGTGGTCTCCAGACTCTGCAGGTCATCTCCAGGCTCTCCAGGTGGTCTCAAGGTTGTCTCCAGGCTCTCCAGGTGGTCTCCAGGCCCTCCAGGTCGTCTCCAGCTGGCCTCCAGGTGGTCTCCAGGCTCCCCAGGTGGTCTCCAGTCCTCCTCCAGAGGAACCATCGTCCTTTGGGAGACCGGTAGACTCTTCGGTCTCTGGTCCAGGTCCCTGGTCCAGGTCCCTGGTCCTACCATGAGACCGGCTGGAGGACGGCCGTTGTCAGGGCAACTGAAGACGACCTGTAATCAAACTGGGTGACGAAGACCACTTCCTGTTCATCTGGTCTGAAGGACTCGTCACGTGTGACCGGACCACCTGGACCTCCTGGACCACCTGGACCTCCTGGACCACCTGGACCACCTGGACCTCCTGGAGCTCCAGGTCTGGACCCTCAAGGAGCCTCACTAGAGTCTAGGACCCTCAGGTCCAGTCCTGGAGCTCCAGGTCTGGACCCGTCTTAAAGGGCCAGGCGGTCGTCGAACTCGCACACGTAGTTCATGGTCCGGTCGCAGTACTGGTCCCACCAGTCCCCGTCCTCCGTCGCCATGGCGACGCAGTTCTCCCGCCGCCCGCCGTCCGGCTGGCTGGACAGGAAGTGTCTCCGCCACTGGAAGTAGGACACCCGGGTCCCGTCCTGGAAGCGGTACGTCCCCTCGTCCCGCAGGTCGTTGAGTCCCAGCCAGACCGGCCGGCCCGGGCGGAAGACGGTCCGGACGTACTCGGCTAGCGCCTCCTGCTCGCGGCGGTCGCGCGGCATCGCCATACGGCCGCCGCGCTCCAGACACTTCCTGGACGCTCCGGCGTAATCCTGGAGACCGTCGTACACCAGGTAGCACTTGTAGCCCAGCCGGCGCCCCCTCTGGCACCCTGCGGGATTACAGTACCTTCTGTTGTTATAGAGCATCTTCCTCCTCTAGTCCAGATTATAGAGCCTCTTCCTCCTCTAATCCAGACTATAGAGCATCTTCCTCCTCTAACATCAGATTATAGAGCATCTTCCTCCTCTGATCCAGATTATAGAGCCGCTTCCTCCTCTAATCCAGATTATAGAGCCTATTCCTCCTCTAATCCAGATTATAGAGCATCTTCCTCCTCTAATCCAGATTATAGAGCCTATTCCTCCTCTAATCCAGATTATAGAGCATCTTCCTCCTCTAATCCAGATTATAGAGCATCTTCCTCCTCTGATCCAGACTATAGAGCATCTTCCTCCTCTAATCCAGATTATAGAGCATCTTCCTCCTCTAATCCAGATTATAGAGCATCTTCCTCCTCTAATCCAGACTATAGAGCATCTTCCTCCTCTAATCCAGATTATAGAGCCTCTTCCTCCTCTAATCCAGATTATAGAGCATCTTCCTCCTCTAATCCAGATTATAGAGCCTCTTCCTCCTCCAATCCAGATTATAGAGCATCTTCCTCCTCTAATCCAGATTACAGAGCATCTTCCTCCTCTAACACCAGATTATAGAGCATCTTCCTCCTCTAACACCAGATTATAGAGCATCTTCTTCCTCTAATCCAGATTACAGAGCATCTCCTGTCTTACCCTCCAGTCGTCCCAGCTCTTGCCGGTTGTCCTTGCTGTGTTGGTAAACGTCCCGGATGTTGTCCTCCAGCTCGCCCACTTTCGCTGCCACGGCGACGGCGAGACAAGAAGAAGACGAAGACGAAGGTAAAGACGGTTAATCTGTGTGAAGAGCAGCAGTTGGACCGAGGAGACTTGTCTCACCGTCCATCCTGGACAGACGGTCGATCAGCTGGCTGACTTTAATGTCCAGAGTGTAGTGTCCCACGTTCAGCTTGTGGACGGCCTGGTCCATCCCGGCCAGTCTGGACACTAGGGGACAGCAGAGGGTATGGAGAGGGACGGAGAGGGACGGAGAGGGACGGAGAGGGTACGGAGAGGGACGGAGAGGGACGGAGAGGGACGGAGAGGGACAGAGAGGGTACGGAGAGGGTACGGAGAGGGACAGAGAGGGACGGAGAGGGACAGAGAGGGTACGGAGAGGGACGGAGAGGGTACGGAGAGGTACGGAGAGGGTACGGAGAGGGACGGAGAGGGTACGGAGAGGGACAGAGAGGGTACGGAGAGGGACGGAGAGGGACGGAGAGGGACAGAGAGGGACAGAGAGGGACGGAGAGGGACAGAGAGGGACGGAGAGGGACGGAGAGGGTACGGAGAGGGACGGAGAGGGACGGAGAGGGACGGAGAGGGACGGAGAGGGTACGGAGAGGGACGGAGAGGGACAGAGAGGGTACGGAGAGGGACGGAGAGGGACGGAGAGGGTACGGAGAGGGACGGAGAGGGTACGGAGAGGGACGGAGAGGGTACGGAGAGGGACGGAGAGGGACGGAGAGGGTACGGAGAGGGACGGAGAGGGACGGAGAGGGACGGAGAGGGACGGAGAGGGTACGGAGAGGGACGGAGAGGGACGGAGAGGGTACGGAGAGGGACGGAGAGGGACGGAGAGGGACGGAGAGGGACGGAGAGGGTACGGAGAGGGACGGAGAGGGACGGAGAGGGTACGGAGAGGGACGGAGAGGGACGGAGAGGGACGGAGAGGGACGGAGAGGGACAGAGAGGGTACGGAGAGGGACAGAGAG
>NC_137667.1:332160-357160 GCF_963422515.1 Blennius ocellaris | reverse complement strand
AGAGGGTAGTACTCTGTAGTGTGTAGTACTCTGTAGTGTCTAGTAACTAGAGGGTAGTACTCTGTAGTGTGTAGTACTCTGTAGTGTCTAGTAACTAGAGGGTAGTACTCTGTAGTGTGTAGTACTCTGTAGTGTCTAGTATCTAAAGGGTAGTACTCTGTAGTGTCTAGTAACTAGAGGGTAGTACTCTGTAGTGTGTAGTACTCTGTAGTGTCTAATACCTAGAGGGTAGTACTCTAGCGTCTAGTACCTAGAGGGTAGTACTCTGTAGCGTCTAGTACCTAGAGGGTAGTACTCTAGTGTCTAGTACCTAGAGGGTAGTACTCTAGCATATAGTACCTAGAGGGTAGTACTCTAGCATCTAGTACCTAGAGGGTAGTACTCTAGCATCTAGTACCTAGAGGGTAGTACTCTAGCGTCTAGTACCTAGAGGGTAGTACTCTAGCATATAGTACCTAGAGGGTAGTACTCTAGCATCTAGTACCTAGAGGGTAGTACTCTGTAGCGTCTAGTACCTAGAGGGTAGTACTCTAGCGTGTCTAGTACCTAGAGGGTAGTACTCTGTAGCGTCTAGTACCTAGAGGGTAGTACTCTAGTGTCTAGTACCTAGAGGGTAGTACTCTAGTGTCTAGTACCTAGAGGGTAGTACTCTGTAGTGTGAGGACTGTTCTCCTCCATTAACCCTTCCAGAGACGAGCCGCAGATTAAATCTCGACTTTCTTTATTTCCTCTGAACAACAAACAAGCAGCAGAGACTCAATCAGCACATTCATAGAAAATTCAGGAAAATAGTTCTCTAGTGGTGGAACGTGGCAGAACGTGGTGGAACGTGGCGGAACGTGGCAGAACGTGGCGGAACGTGGAGGTGGGACAGGTTCGGTTCTCGCTGGCCGACTCGGAGAACCTCAAGCTTTAATTCTAATTCAAACGTGGAACCGGTGGTTTTAAACTTCCTGTTCTGTTCTAGTGGGACGCAGAACGTCGGCCATGTTGGGTGAGGAGTGCAGCTTTTTAAAACTCATGGAACACATAAATAAAGGCCTACAGGTTCTACCGTCAAGGTTCTACATGCCTTTCCTGCTTTGCTAATGGCTAGCTTAGCTAATGGCTAGCGTAGCGGCTAACGGCTACGTGAGAGCAACTTCACACTGCAAGCAGCTGAATCACCGACTGGATATAGAACCTCCAGTAGTAAGAGGTTCTGGAAGCGTGGAGCCTCCAGAGAGAACCTCCAGAGAGAACTCCAGGGGGAACCTCCAGAGAGAACTCCAGGGGGAACTCCAGGGGGAACCTCCAGAGAGAACCTCCAGGGTGAACCTCCAGGTGGAACTCCAGGGGGAACCTCCAGAGGGAACCTCCAGAGGGAACCTCCAGGGGGAACCCGACTTGCTGCAGAGCACTACAGTGAGTAATCTAATTACAATCTGAACAGTTGAGACGAACGTTTTACTGCCAAACGGTGGAACCAAGAAGTTCCATGAACATGAAGGAGGTTCCAGCTCTTCTGCAGCACCATGGAGACACGTGGAGACATGTGGAGACATGTGGAGACACGTGGAGACACGTGGAGACACGTGGAGACATGTGGAGACACGTGGTCTTTTCTCATTCGGTGCCGCTTTTTAAAACCAAGAGCAGAAAACTAAACCTGGAATCGTCTGAAAAGTGAAGGTGGAACGGCAGGAAAAGAAAGAGGAAGAACCCGAGCCACTGAGGAGGAGAACGTAGTGTTGAAGGATGGGTGTCTGTAACCATGGCAACCTGGTCCTCCAGGTGAGGAGGAGGAGGACGAAGGTCGGCCGGCGGTTACCAGTTGTCCAGGAAGTCGAATCCCGTCTTCAGGACGTTACTGCTCGTGTTGAACTGAGAGGAGAGACGGCGTTAGAACCAGGTTCTCCACAGAACGCTGACCGGAGAACCAGGTTCTCCACAGAACGCTGACCGGAGAACCAGGTTCTCCACAGAACTCTGACCGGAGAACCAGGTTCTCCACAGAACGCTGACCGGAGAACCAGGTTCTCCACAGAACGCTGACCGGAGAACCAGGTTCTCCACAGAATTCATTCACTAACATTTACTGCACTATCATCTGCATACGGACAGTTTGTCCTACGTTGAGTCACTCTGGACTAGAGGGACGAGGACAGTTTGTCCTACGTTGAGACACTGGACTAGAGGGACGAGGACAGTTTGTCCTACGTTGAGACACTGTGGACTAGAGGGACGAGGACAGTTTGTCCTACGTTGAGACACTGGACTAGAGGGACGAGGACAGTTTGTCCTACGTTGAGACACTGTGGACTAGAGGGACGAGGACAGTTTGTCCTACGTTGAGACACTGTGGACTAGAGGGACGAGGACAGTTTGTCCTACGTTGAGACACTGGACTAGAGGGACGAGGACAGTTTGTCCTACGTTGAGACACTCTGGACTAGAGGGACGAGGACAGTTTGTCCTACGTTGAGACACTGGACTAGAGGGACGAGGACAGTTTGTCCTACGTTGAGACACTGTGGACTAGAGGGACGAGGACAGTTTGTCCTACGTTGAGACACTGTGGACTAGAGGGACGAGGACAGTTTGTCCTACGTTGAGACACCGTGGACTAGAGGGACGAGGACAGTTTGTCCTACGTTGAGACACTGGACTAGAGGGACGAGGACTAGAGGGACGAGGACAGTTTGTCCTACGTTGAGACACTGTGGACTAGAGGGACGAGGACAGTTTGTCCTACGTTGAGTCACTCTGGACTAGAGGGACGAGGACAGTTTGTCCTACGTTGAGACACTGGACTAGAGGGACGAGGACTAGAGGGACGAGGACAGTTTGTCCTACGTTGAGACACTGGACTAGAGGGACGAGGACAGTTTGTCCTACGTTGAGTCACTCTGGACTAGAGGGACGAGGACAGTTTGTCCTACGTTGAGACACTGGACTAGAGGGACGAGGACAGTTTGTCCTACGTTGAGACACTGGACTAGAGGGACGAGGACAGTTTGTCCTACGTTGAGACACTGTGGACTAGAGGGACGAGGACAGTTTGTCCTACGTTGAGACACTGGACTAGAGGGACGAGGACAGTTTGTCCTACGTTGAGACACTGTGGACTAGAGGGACGAGGACAGTTTGTCCTACGTTGAGACACTGTGGACTAGAGGGACGAGGACAGTTTGTCCTACGTTGAGACACCGTGGACTAGAGGGACGAGGACAGTTTGTCCTACGTTGAGACACTGGACTAGAGGGACGAGGACTAGAGGGACGAGGACAGTTTGTCCTACGTTGAGACACTGTGGACTAGAGGGACGTGGACTAGAGGGACGAGGACAGTTTGTCCTACGTTGAGACACTGGACTAGAGGGACGAGGACAGTTTGTCCTACGTTGAGACACTGGACTAGAGGGACGAGGACAGTTTGTCCTACGTTGAGACACCGTGGACTAGAGGGACGAGGACAGTTTGTCCTACGTTGAGACACTGTGGACTAGAGGGACGAGGACAGTTTGTCCTACGTTGAGACACTGGACTAGAGGGACGAGGACTAGAGGGACGAGGACAGTTTGTCCTACGTTGAGACACTGGACTAGAGGGACGAGGACAGTTTGTCCTACGTTGAGACACTGGACTAGAGGGACGAGGACAGTTTGTCCTACGTTGAGACACTGTGGACTAGAGGGACGAGGACAGTTTGTCCTACGTTGAGACACTGTGGACTAGAGGGACGAGGACAGTTTGTCCTACGTTGAGACACTGGACTAGAGGGACGAGGACAGTTTGTCCTACGTTGAGACACTGTGGACTAGAGGGACGAGGACAGTTTGTCCTACGTTGAGACACTGTGGACTAGAGGGACGAGGACAGTTTGTCCTACGTTGAGACACTGGACTAGAGGGACGAGGACTAGAGGGACGAGGACAGTTTGTCCTACGTTGAGACACTGGACTAGAGGGACGAGGACAGTTTGTCCTACGTTGAGACACTGTGGACTAGAGGGACGAGGACAGTTTGTCCTACGTTGAGACACTGTGGACTAGAGGGACGAGGACAGTTTGTCCTACGTTGAGACACTGGACTAGAGGGACGAGGACAGTTTGTCCTACGTTGAGACACTGTGGACTAGAGGGACGAGGACAGTTTGTCCTACGTTGAGACACTGTGGACTAGAGGGACGAGGACAGTTTGTCCTACGTTGAGACACTGGACTAGAGGGACGAGGACAGTTTGTCCTACGTTGAGACACTGGACTAGAGGGACGAGGACAGTTTGAACTGGTGTTTTTACAGATTAAATCAATATTTTCCCAGCAGACAGTTTTCTGAACGCTGCAGTTTGGACTCTCGTTGGTCCTCGTCTCCGTGACGACGGACTGAGAGGACGCTCACCTGAGAGAAGGCGGCGTTGGCGTCGGGGACGGCCTGGTCCTCCTTGGTGTCCACGCCGCCCGGCGGTCTGGACATCCGTCCGGCGGAGGCGAAGACGTCGTCGGGGGCGTTGCTGACGGAGGGCAGGGTGCTCTGAGAGCGCTCCCAGACCGCCGCCGGGACGGGGGACGGCGGGACGGGGGACATGGACAGGGAGGCCGGCGTGGCGCTGACCGCCACCGGGGCGGGGGGCGGCGGGGCGGGGGGCTTGGGGGCCCGCTGCTTGGTGGGCCTGGGGACCGGTGGGGGGAGGGGCTCCGGTACCTCGGGCTCCTTACTGCTCTCCTGTGGACCGAGACAGGGTCCCGTCACTAATCCCTGTAATCCCACCATCATTCACCCTGAGCCTCTGTAATCCCTGTAATCCCACCATCATTCACCCTGAGCCTCTGTAATCCAGTTAATCTCACACTTTTTCAAGCCCCCAGAAGGTAGGAAAGTATCCGAGTACATGGTGCAGTGATACGAAAGGCTAATCCCTACTAAAGGTGTTCCCCTCTAATCCCCCCCCCCCCCCAGGGCTCACCTGTCTCAGGTAGGAGGGCAGGGTCTTCTCTCCCTTCTCCAGGGACTTGATCTGGCTGGGGGTCAGGGTCTGGAAGTCCTCCTGCCCCCCCTCCAGGCGGGACCGCTCCGCGCTGATCTTCCAGAACGACGACTCCTCGTCCTGCTGGGACACACACACACTGCTGGGACACACACACACTGCTGGGACACACACACACTGCTGGGACACACACACTGCTGGGACACACACACACTGCTGGGACACACACACTGCTGGGACACACACACACTGCTGGGACACACACACTGCTGGGACACACACACACTGCTGGGACACACACACTGCTGGGACACACACACACTGCTGGGACACACACACACTGCTGGGACACACACACTGCTGGGACACACACACACTGCTGGGACACACACACTGCTGGGACACACACACACTGCTGGGACACACACACTGCTGGGACACACACACACTGCTGGGACACACACACACTGCTGGGACACACACACTGCTGGGACACACACACACTGCTGGGACACACACACTGCTGGGACACACACACACTGCTGGGACACACACACACTGCTGGGACACACACACACTGCTGGGACACACACACTGCTGGGACACACACACACACCTCGCTCACACACTGCTGGAGAGAGTGTCTGCGTCTGTGTGTGTGTGTGTGTGTGTGTGTGTGTGTGAGTGTGTGTGTGTGTGTGTGAGTGTGTGCAGATAGTTTCTATTTCCACACAATGTAAAACCCAAACATCTTGGGACTGTTGAGGTTTAAGCTCCTGGTTTGTGTAGATCTATAGAAGCCCCGCCCCTCTCTGTAGAAGCCCCGCCCCTCTCTCTGGAAGCCCCGCCCCTACCTTGGTCCCGGCACTCTTCCCCAGCTGGACCCCGTGAGGAAGTTTAGCAGGTCTGCAGTCGAGCTGAGGAGCCGGGAGGAGCTGGTCTGAGGAGCCGGGGGACAGACTGAAGTCCAGCTGGCTCTGAGGGACACACTGCAGGTGAGACGGGGGGGGGGGACGGGGAGGGGGGGGGCAGAGGGGGGGGGACTCTACCTTGGTCTCCCAGCAGAAGGGGGCGGAGTGCTCGTCCTGCCAGGTGATGTCCTGAACACAGCAAGTTACACCCAATAAGACGGGACATTTCGTCTTCACTTTAATTTAAATACGTCTTCATATTAGATACTTGATAATGTAACTCAACATTTACCTCTGAGATTACTTTGCTGTTAGGTATTTTGAATAATGGTACTTTTTATTTTAAATTGTGACATTAGGCCTTTCAGCACTGATGTCATTCTTTAGAATCCCACTTCCTGAGGAAAATATGACAAAAATACATTAAAATGTACTGCTAACATTACAATTTATAAATGGAAATATAGAAATGACCAATAACATTTTCAAAAGGGTAAAATAGGCATATATTTACAGTAAAACAGTGGATGATCAAATTAATTCCATGTCATTTTTAAAATATAAAAGTTGACTGAATTACATTTAAATAAATACTAACGAGTTTAAAAAGAATCGAATGTTTCAATGAACGCGATGAGGAATATTTTGTAATACTTTAAATCACCATATGAAAGTTTCAACATTAAATGTTTGTCACGAACGTGCTCAACACGTCCAATGACGTCACACGTCGGCGACGTGGCCATTGTCGGCGGAACAACGCCACGAGCCATCCTTGTCGTGACGTCGATGACGTCATCGCGTCGGCGACGTGGCTATTGTTAGCTCGTCGCTCGCATTATTTCTTTATTTATTCAACCGCTCAAATCGCAGCGACGCGTGACGGAGAGAGTTCTGGGGGAAAAGAAGCACCTCCTCGCCGAAGTGGACGACCTTCTGCCCGGTGAGCAGCCGCAGGGTGGGGTAACACTGCACCTCCTCCCGCTCCACCCGGTGCATCGCGTACCGCGCTCGGATGTGCGGCTCCATCAGGCGGTTGTCGATGGCGGCGTCCTGCTCCTGCGGCGTCATCCGGTCCCAGCCCGGGCCGTGCTGGGCCTTGATGCTCTCCCGCTCCTGCATGATCTTCCTGGCCATGGAGCTGATGGAGGAGAAGTACTCCATCTTCTTCTCCTCCATCCGGTGGGCTTCCAGCCCCGCCATGGTCGCGGCGGCCATCTTGGATCGCGTTTGTTGTTGTTGTGGGAGGAGGAAGAGGAAGCGGCGGGTTGCCAGGTTGGTCGACTTTCCGGGGAAATGTCCTGATTTTTTGAAAACGTGATCGTAGACGAACAAAACGTTTTTTGTTTTTGTTTTTTTTGTGACTTTAAAGTCACGTGGTGATTCCACGAGGGTTTTCTGAGTGTTTTGTAAATTCATCAGGGGGTTGGGAGAGAAATGATTCACCGCAGGGGGTTAAACGTTGAAAGTTTGCTCGCTGACCGGTCAAACAAACATCTTTACATAAATAAATAAAGTATGGTCAGGTTTCACACCTGATGCTGGCCAGGTGCCAGCATCAGGTGTGAAACCTGTGTAACTCTAACCTCACTTATTTCACTCTAATCTGACATGATTGAGTCTGAACTCACGTGATTTACATCCTATTTTCACTCATTTAACTAAACTCACATGATGAACTCTGAACTTACAACATTAACTTTAAACTTACAGAATTAACTTTAAACCCACAAAACTTAAATTCTAAACTCACACAATTAATTCAAAATCCATTTGGAATTTAACTTAATTCTTAAAGGTTTTATTAAGTTGGTTAATAAAATGTTATTCACCTTTCACAACAGTATGCCAGTTTTTATCAAATTCTCTCTCTCTCTCTCTCTCTCTCTCTCTCTCTCTCTCTCTCTCTCTCTCTCTCTCTCTCTCTCTCGCTCAGTAAATCAGACTCCAGCAAGAAACAAAACGATTCCAAGCGTCATCTGCATCATTCATATGGTTGCTATGACGACATGATCTTATAAATATATCCTATTTGATATTTATCACGTACTAATATTCTGACTTTCCCGTGAGTTCAAAAAAAAATTTTCATTGATTGAGGCGATTTTTCTGAAACGTTTGAGCTGGAAATGTGTCACATCTGGCAACCCGCCCCGCATGGCGCCCCCTGCCGGCCACGTGCTCTGCAGGCGGTAACGGGAAGGAATAACATCTGGAACGTTCCCGGTTCCCAGAACAGAATCAGACATGAAGCAGTTTGACGAAGCGACGATCAGAATCAACAACTTTTATATGTTCCGTGTCTTTGAACCTTCAGGTTCTTCCTTGTTCTGTAGTTTTTCTCCTGCAAAACAATAGTAGAGCTGCTTGAACGTTCTAGCTTCACTGTAATTCCCAGATTTAATGTGAACCTGAATGATATATTCTGTAATGTAACGCTTCCTGCCACGTTTCTAATTAGAACACGAGTCGTTTACTTTGTCACAAACGAGATTCCCAGTAAGTCATTGTACTTTTATTATTTTTATCTATAAGCAACAGAAATATTGTTTCATGGTTATAAAAGCAGTGAAATGACAGAAATAGACAGATTCTTTTGTCATTTTTATTAGAATGGATTTTTTTTTTTTAATAAAGTATTTATTAGAATAAAAACCAGGTGCAAAAACACCTGTGAAGATACAAAACATGAATAAGAGAGATGGTATTTACATGTGTGGAGGTTCGTCTGTGACGTCAGTGAAGCCGAGCAAGGTTCTCCAGTAAAGGAGATCACTGTGACTTTTACCAGGCAGACGGTTTCCATGACGATAAGGTCTCACCGAGAAACTTCCAAATACCCAGAGGGTGTACTTTGTGGTTTGAAAAATGTGTTTTATTGTATTTTATTGTATCCTGTCATTGTTTTTTTACTTATTAAATACATGATTATAACTATTTCTGTGAACTTGTGCAACTTTGAACTCAAGAAAACGTGTGTGTGTGTGTGTGTGTGGGGGGGGGGGGGCATGCAACTCACATGGTTGATTCTAATCCCACTAATTCTAATCCTACTGGATTAACTGTAATCCCACTGGATTAACTCTGAACTCACATAATTATCTCTAATCTAACTGGATTAATTCTAATCCCACTGGATTAACTCTAATCCCATTTATGGAAGTACAACTAAAACCAAAAATAAGTTTTTTTTCCTGCGATGAGATTATTTGTAACGTCTTACTTTCAAAACTTTCATCCTTGTTAAAGAAGCGCCGGAAATTATTTTGTGTGAAAAAGTAAAAGTCTCTAGAAAAACTACTTGATTACACTGACGGTGTCCAAGTCTTTGTAAAAGTTTCACTTAATTAAGCAAACTTGCTGATAATGTAGGTTATAAACTATTTTGTTCTTGTAAGTGACATAGTGGTGGCAGCGCCCCCTGGTGGCGGTGGCAGCGCCCCCTGGTGGTGGTGGAACGCCCCCTGGTGGCGGTGGCAGCGCCCCCTGGTGGCAGTGATGGGAACGCCCCCTGGTGGCGGTGGCAGCGCCCCCTGGTGGCGGTGGAACGCCCCCTGGTGGCGGTGGCAGCGCCCCCTGGTGGTGATGATGGGAACTCCCCCTGGTGGCGGTGGCAGCGCCCCCTGGTGGCGGTGGAACGCCCCCTGGTGGCGATGATGGGAACGCCCCCTGGTGGCGGTGGCAGCGCCCCCTGGTGGCGGTGGAACGCCCCCTGGTGGCGATGATGGGAACGCCCCCTGGTGGCGGTGGCAGCGCCCCCTGGTGGCGGTGGAACGCCCCCTGGTGGCGGTGATGGGAACGCCCCCTGGTGGCGGTGATGGGAACGCCCCCTGGTGGCGATGATGGGAACGCCCCCTGGTGGCGGTGATGGGAATGCCCCCTGGTGGTGGTGGCAGCGCCCCCTGGTGGCGGTGATGGGAACGCCCCCTGGTGGTGGCGGTGGCAGCGCCCCCTGGTGGCGGTGATGGGAACGCCCCCTGATGGCGGTGGAACGCCCCCTGGTGGCGGTGGAACGCCCCCATCAGTCCCCCCCAGACCCTGGCCTGTGGGCTCGGCGGCGCCCCCTCAGGTGGAGGAGTAGCTGGCGTCCTGCAGGCGGAGCTTGTCGTTGGCCAGCAGGCGCTCGCCGTTCAGGCGGGGGAGGAGCGCGATGGCGGCGGGGGAGTCGTGGCGGCGGCGGCGGCGGCGGCAGAGCAGGTAGAAGACCTCCACCACGTTGAGCAGCAGCGACACGCAGGACATGACCAGCATGAAGATGATGAAGACGGTCTTCTCGGTAGGGCGCGACATGTAGCACTCCACGGTGAAGGGGCAAGGCTTCCGGGAGCACACCACCAGCGGCACCATGACGAAGCCGTACAGGAAGTACTGGCCCACCAGGAACGCCACCTCCAGCGCCATGCGGAACACGATGGAGGTCAGGTAGTTGCCCAGCAGGTCGCCCCTGATCTGCACGTGACCCTTGTCGTCGGAGTACTTGGGCGCCTTGCCCAGGTGGCGTCCGGCGTCCGTCTGCAGCAGCGCCCGCAGCTTGTTCTCCTTGTGGACCACGTGGACCACGTGGGCGAGGTAGACCAGCGTCGGCGTGGAGACGAACACGATCTGCAGAACCCAGAAGCGGATGTGCGAGATGGGGAAGGCGTGGTCGTAGCACACGTTCTTACAGCCCGGCTGCTTCGTGTTGCAGATCATGTTGGACTGCTCGTCGCCCCACACCTGGAAGGTAGGGGGGGGTACAAGTAGGGTTAGGAGTTAGCAGTAGAAGTAGAAGGTAGGAGTAGAAGGTAGGAGTAGAAGTAGAAGTTAGGAGTAGTAGAAATGAGAAGATAGAAGTTAGAATTAGGAGTTAGAAGTAGAAGTTAGGAGTAGAAGTAGAAGTAGAAGGTAGGAGTAGAAGGTAGGAGTAGGAGTAGAAGGTAGGAGTAGAAGTTAGGAGTAGAAGTAGAAGTTAGGAGTAGTAGAAATGAGAAGTTAGAAGTTAGAATTAGGAGTTAGGAGTAGAAGTTAGAAGTAGAAGTTAGGAGTAGAAGTTAGGAGCACAAGTTAGGAGTAGAAGTAGAAGTTAGGAGTAGTAGAAGTTAGGAGTAGAAGTTAGAAGTAGAAGTTAAGAGTAGGAGTTAGGAGTAGGAGTAGAAGTTAGGAGTAGGAGTTAGGAGTAGAAGTAGCAGTTAGGAGTAGAAGTTAGGAGTTAGGAGTAGAAGTAGCAGTTAGGAGTAGGAGTTAGGAGTAGGAGTTAGGAGTAGGAGTAGAAGTTAGGAGTAGGAGTTAGGAGTAGAAGTAGCAGTTAGGAGTAGAAGTTAGGAGTTAGGAGTAGAAGTAGCAGTTAGGAGTAGGAGTTAGGAGTAGAAGTAGCAGTTAGGAGTAGAAGTTAGGAGTAGGAGTTAGGAGTAGAAGTAGCAGTTAGGAGTAGAAGTTAGGAGTTAGGAGTAGAAGTTAGGAGTAGAAGTTAGGAGTTAGGAGTAGGAGTAGAAGGTAGGAGTAGAAGTTAGGAGTAGAAGTAGAAGTTAGGAGTAGTAGAAATGAGAAGATAGAAGTTAGAAGTTAGAATTAGGAGTTAGGAGTAGAAGTTAGGAGTAGAAGTTAGGAGTAGAAGTAGAAGTTAGGAGTAGAAGTTAGGAGTAGAAGTAGAAGTTAAGAGTAGGAGTTAGGAGTAGAAGTAGGAGTTAGGAGTAGAAGTAGCAGTTAGGAGTAGGAGTTAGGAGTAGAAGTTAGGAGTAGGAGTTAGGAGTAGGAGTAGAAGTTAGGAGTAGGAGTTAGGAGTAGAAGTAGCAGTTAGGAGTAGAAGTTAGGAGTTAGGAGTAGAAGTAGCAGTTAGGAGTAGGAGTTAGGAGTAGAAGTAGCAGTTAGGAGTAGAAGTTAGGAGTAGGAGTTAGGAGTAGAAGTAGCAGTTAGGAGTAGAAGTTAGGAGTTAGGAGTAGGAGTAGAAGTTAGGAGTTAGGAGTAGGAGTAGAAGGTAGGAGTAGAAGGTAGGAGTAGAAGTTAGGAGTAGAAGTAGAAGTTAGGAGTAGTAGAAATGAGAAGTTAGAAGTAGAAGGTAGAAGTTAGAAGTTAGGAGTAGAAGTTAGAAGTAGAAGTTAGGAGTAGAAGTAGAAGTTAGGAGTAGAAGTTAGGAGCACAAGTTAGGAGTAGAAGTAGAAGTTAGGAGTAGTAGAAGTTAGAAGTTAGGAGTAGAAGTAGAAGTTAGGAGTAGAAGTAGAAGTTAGGAGTAGAAGTTAGGAGTAGAAGGTAGGAGTAGAAGGTAGGAGTTAGGAGTAGAAGTTAGGAGTAGAAGTAGAAGTTAGGAGTTAGGAGTAGAAGGTAGGAGTTAGGAGTAGAAGGTACAAGTAGAAGTTAGGAGTAGAAGTAGGAGTAGAAGGTAGGAGTAGAAGTTAGAAGTTAGGAGTAGAAGTAGAAGTTAGAAGTAGAAGTTAGGAGTAGAAGTAGAAGTTAGAAGTAGAAGTTAGGAGTAGGAGTTAGGAGTAGAAGTTAGGAGTAGGAGTTAGGAGTAGAAGTTAGGAGTAGAAGTTGGAAGTAGAAGTAGAAGTAGAAATGAGAAGGTAGAAGTTGGAAGTAGAAGTTAGAAGTAGAAGTTAGGAGTTAGAAGTAGAAGTTAGGAGTAGAAGTTAGAAGTAGAAGTTGGAAGTAGAAGTAGAAGTAGAAGTTAGGAGTTAGAAGTAGAAGTTGGAAGTAGAAGTTGGAAGTAGAAGTTAGGAGTAGAAGTAGCAGTAGAAGCTAGAAGTAGAAGTTAGAAGTAGAAGCTAGAAGCTGGAAGTAGAAGCTGGAAGTAGAAGCTGGAAGTAGAAGCTAGAAGTTAGAAGTAGAAGCTGGAAGTTAGAAGTAGAAGTAGAAGCAGAAGTAGAAGCTAGAAGTAGAAGCTGGAAGTTAGAAGTAGAAGCTGGAAGTAGAAGCTAGAAGTTAGAAGTAGAAGCTGGAAGTAGAAGTAGAAGTAGAAGCTAGAAGTAGAAGCTGGAAGTAGAAGTAGAAGCTAGAAGTTAGAAGTATAAGCTGGAAGTAGAAGTAGAAGCTAGAAGTTAGAAGTAGAAGTAGAAGTAGAAGCAGAAGTAGAAGTTAGAAGTAGAAGCTAGAAGTAGAAGCTAGAAGTTAGAAGTAGAAGCTGGAAGTAGAAGCTGGAAGTAGAAGCTAGAAGTTAGAAGTAGAAGCTGGAAGTAGAAGTAGAAGTAGAAGTTAGAAGTAGAAGCTAGAAGTAGAAGCTAGAAGTAGAAGCTGGAAGTAGAAGTAGAAGCTAGAAGTTAGAAGTATAAGCTGGAAGTAGAAGTAGAAGTAGAAGCTAGAAGTTAGAAGTATAAGCTGGAAGTAGAAGTAGAAGTAGAAGCTAGAAGTTAGAAGTAGAAGTAGAAGTTAGAAGTATAAGCTGGAAGTAGAAGTAGAAGTAGAAGCTAGAAGTAGAAGCTAGAAGTTAGAAGTATAAGCTGGAAGTAGAAGTAGAAGCTAGAAGTAGAAGCTGGAAGTAGAAGCTAGAAGTTAGAAGTAGAAGTAGAAGCCAAAAGTTAGAAGTAGAAGTAGAAGTTAGAAGTAGAAGCTAGAAGTTAGAAGTATAAGCTAGAAGTAGAAGTTAGAAGTAGAAGCTGGAAGTAGAAGTAGAAGCTAGAAGTAGAAGTAGAAGTTAGAAGTAGCAGTAGAAGCTAGAAGTAGCAGTAGCAGTAGCAGTGAGGCGGGGCTCCAGACCTTCTCGGCGCCGGCCCCCAGCACCATGATCCTGAAGATGAAGAGGACGGTGAGCCAGACCTTCCCCACCACGGTGGAGTGAGACTGGACCTTGTGGAGCAGCGAGGACAGGAAGCCCCACTCACCCATGCTCTACACACACACACACACACACACACACACACACACACACACACACACACAACAAACTTCATTAATCACATGTTAAAAGCACACAGATATATATTTTAATGTATTAATAAACTAAGAAAAGGTTTCATAGATTAGAAAATGTAAATGAAACGGCCTGTTGTTTTCTAAAAAGATGAGCGTATTTAAAAAAAGATTTAAAAGTAGTTTAAGTGAAAACAGAAACGTTTTTTCACAAGGCAGCGTTTTGAAAACGTCGGGACCAAGTTTGAAAAAAGTTGTGTTTTGCCCGTTTCCATGGAGACGGAGTGTTTTCATAAATGTGTGTTTGCCTCGTCGTCATGGAAACAAACCTCTCGTATGAATTCCTCTGGTCTTTAGTTTCATTGATTCGAATCTTCGAGGTAAAATAACAAACCAACAGTAGAAACTTTGTTCTGCAGTAAAAGTGCGATTAAAAAGCAGTAAAGTCTTTATCTTTACGACGAGCACAAGGTTCACGTGTTTACTTTGAACATTTAGACTTTTATTGCACAAGGTTCACGTGTTTACTTTTAACATTTAGACTTTTATTGCAGGTCAGATAAAAACTTGGTTTTCCTCTTGTCACATGATTTTAATCTGTGATTTTTTTTTTTATTTCAAGTTTTTAAATCACGTAAAACAAAAGAACATTTGATATATTTAAATGTGGAAGTACTCTAGTTACTCTGTAGTTACTTAAGATTTGAAGTAATGTACATGTGCCATAAACATTTCTCATTCTTCATTTATTAAAATATTAACTATAATATTAAAATACTACTTGTAGTGTGCGACTTCTACTCTTGATATGAAACCAGTGATGTAGAGTTATAATTTAAAACTACAGTTCACCTCATACTCTTATAGAAAATACTACATGTAAAAACATCAGGATACAACAGATTACTTTGGACAACTCGGTTTATTTCCTGTGACTCCAGAAGGTTTCAGTCGTTTGGCTTCATGTTGAGACGCAGTTCATTCTGTAGTACTTGTTTGTTTTTGTTCAAATACACATATTTTCATCATGTGCGGAAAGAAAAATGTTTTGGTACTGTAGTATTTTACCACATGATGGTACTGTAGTATTTTACCAGATGATGGTGCTGCAGTATTTTACCACATGATGGTGCTGCAGTATTTTACCACATGATGGTGCTGCAGTATTTTACCACATGGTGGTACTGCAGTATTTTACCACATGATGGTACTGCAGTATTTTACCACATGGTGGTACTGTAGTATTTTACCACATGATGGTACTGTAGTATTTTACCACATGATGGTGCTGCAGTATTTTACCACATGGTGGTACTGTAGTATTTTACCACATGATGGTACTGTAGTATTTTACCAGATGATGGTACTACGGTATTTTACCACATGATGGTACTGCAGTATTTTACCAGATGATGGTACTGCAGTATTTTACCAGATGATGGTACTGTAGTAGTTTTACCAGATGATGGTACTGCCGTATTTTTACCACATGATGGTACTATGGTATTTTACCACATGATGGTACTGTAGTATTTTACCAGATGATGGTACTACGGTATTTTACCAGCTGATGGTACTGTAGTATTTTACCAGATGATGGTAGTACAGTATTTTACCAGATGAAGGTACTGTGATATTTTACCACATGATGGTATTATGGTATTTTACCACATGATGGTATTGGGGTATTTTTACCAGATAATGTTACTACGGTATTTTACCAGCTGATGGTACTACAGTATTTTGCCAGATGATGGTACTGCAGTATTTTACCAGATGATGGTATTGGGGTATTTTACCAGATGATGGTACTACGGTATTTTATCAGATGATGGTACTACAGTGTTTTACCAGATGAAGGTACTGCAGTATTTGACCAGATGATGCTACTACAGTATTTTAACAGATGAATGTACTACAGTGTTTTACCAAATGATGGTATTGGGGTATTTTACCAGATGATGGCACTACGATATTTTACCAGATGATGGTATTGGGGTATTTTACCAGATGATGGTACTATGGTATTTTATCAGATGACTGTACCACAGTATTTTACCAGATTATTGTACCACAGTATTTTACCAGATGATGGTACTACGGTATTTTTCCAGATGATGGTACTACGGTATTTTGCCAGATGATGGTACTACGATATTTTACCAGATGATGGTACTATGGTTTTTTACCAGATGATGGTACTACGATATTTTACCAGATGATGGTACTATGGTTTTTTACCAGATGATGGTACTACGATGTTTTACCAGATTATGGTATTGGGGTATTTTACCAGATGATGGTACTATGGTATTTTACCAGATGATGGTATTGGGGTATTTTACCAGATGATGGTACTATGGTATTTTATCAGATGACTGTACCACAGTATTTGACCAGATTATTGTACCACAGTACTTTACCAGATGATGGTACTGCAGTATTTTACCAGATGATGGTACTATGGTATTTTACCAGATGTTTGTACAACAGTATTTTACCAGATGATGGTACTACAGTATTTTACCAGATGTTTGTACAACAGTATTTTACCAGATGATGGTACTACAGTATTTTACCAGATGTTTGTACAACAGTATTTTACCAGATAATGGTACTACAACATTTTACCAGATGATGGTGCTACAGTATATTAACAGACAATGGTACTACAGTATTTTGCCAGATGATGGTACTACAATATTTTACCAGATGATGGTACTACAATATTTTACCAGATGATGGTACTACAATATTTTACATGATGATGGTACTGTGATATTTTACCACATGATGGTATTAGGGTATTTTACCAGATGATGGTACTACAGTATTTTAACAGATGAATGTACTACAGTGTTTTACCAGATGAAGGTACTGCAGTATTTAACCAGATGATGGTACTACGGTATTTTACCAGATGATGGTATTAGGGTATTTTACCAGATGGTGGTACTACGGTATTTTACCAGATGATTGTACCACAGTATTTTACCAGATGATGGTACTATGGTATTTTACCAGATGATGGTACAACATTATTTTGCCAGATGATGGTATTGGGGTATTTTACCAGATGATGGTACTACAGTAGTTTACCAGATGATGGTACTGCAATATTTTACCAGATGATGGTACTGTGGTATTTTACTAGATGATGGTACTGCAGTATTTACCAGATGATGGTACTATGGTATTTTACCAGATAATGGTACTACAGTATATCAATAGACAATGGTACTACAATATTTTACCAGATGATGGTACTATGGTATTTTACTAGATGATGGTACTGCAGTATTTACCAGATGATGGTACTATGGTATTTTACCAGATGATGGTACTAGGGTATTTTACTAGATGATGGTACTGCAGTATTTACCAGATGATGGTACTATGGTATTTTACCAGATGATGGTACTACAGTATATCAATAGACAATGGTACTACAATATTTTACCAGATGATGGTACTATGGTATTTTACCAGATGATGGTACTACGGTATTTTACTAGATCATGGTAATGCAGTACTTTACTAGATCATGGTAATGCAGTACTTTACCAGATGATGGTACTGCAGTATTTTACCAGATGATGGTACTACGGTATTTTACCAGATGATGGTACTACGGTTTTTTACTAGATCATGGTAATGCAGTACTTTACAAGATGATGGTACTGCAGTATTTTACCAGATGATGGTACTATGGTATTTTACTAGATCATGGTAATGCAGTACTTTACCAGATGATGGTACTGCAGTAGTTTACCAGATGATGGTACTACGGTTTTTTACTAGATCATGGTAATGCAGTACTTTACCAGATGATGGTACTACGGTTTTTTACTAGATCATGGTAATGCAGTACTTTACAAGATGATAGTACTGTGGTATTTTACCAGATGATGGTACTACGGTATTTTACTAGATCATGGTAATGCAGTGCTTTACCAGATGATGGTACTGCAGTATTTTACCAGATGATGGTACTATGGTATTTTACCAGATGATGGTACTACGGTATTTTACTAGATCATGGTAATGCAGTGCTTTACCAGATGATGGTACTGCAGTATTTTACCAGATGATGGTACTAGGGTATTTTACCAGATGATGGTACTACGGTATTTTACTAGATCATGGTAATGCAGTACTTTACCAGATGATGGTACTGCAGTATTTTACCACATGATGGTACTATGGTATTTTACCAGATGATGGTACTACGGTATTTTACTAGATCATGGTAATGCAGTACTTTACAAGATGATGGTACTGCAGTATTTTACCAGATGATGGTACTACGGTATTTCACTAGATCATGGTAATGCAGTACTTTACCAGATGATGGTACTGCAGTATTTTACCAGCTGAATGACAATGAATTTGACCCCCGATTCAAATTGTACTTGAGTATGAGTAAAATCCCATTAAAAATACACAAAAGTACGACTAGATTCCAATAAAGTACTATCATTGAGTTATTTCCAGAGTACAGTTGGACTAAAGTAAGAAAAACAAGTTACATTGAAGGAACCTAGACTTTTGTCAGCAAACGTTCTTATCAATCAGATTATTAATTAATATTTGAGCACATTATTGATTAAGAATCACATTTTCTGGGTGTGAAACCGCGATGCTAGCTACCTACCGGAGAGTCGTGGCGGTTTAGCCGAGAGACGAGACGAGCTGCTGCCTTCAGCCCTGTGATCAGAGTAATGGAGTACTGGAGTACATGGAGTACATGTGTCACGTTGTGCTGACCGCTGGACTCCAGCAGGTTAATGATTGGCGCCTCTATCTACCAACATTCTGCTGCTTTTTATGATTCATTGTTCCTTTTTATCTGTTTTGGAATATTTCCATTCCGCGGAACCCAAAGATAAACCGCCAAGTCACTTTTTACATTTTAAACATGAAACCTGAGGGGAATTGAACCGTGTGCCTCATGTCCGGGTCAAACCCTGAGCACCAGGTCCTTTTTAAACTGTGTACAAGTACAGGAGTGTGTACGGCCCAGAGGTACGTCACAGTAACTAGAATAGTTCTGAATTAATGAGACAAATTGATTTCAGTGGAAATAGATTTGGTTTTTCCGTGTTTGTATTGAAACAAATGAAGAAAAACAGACTGAACTAAAGCTGAACAGGACCTTTAAAGTTTAGAAAGTACTTTTTACACCATTTGTACAAAAAGCATATTTTATCCAGTTAGTTTCAAAATATTTCAATGAAACACATTTAGTGAGATTTAACTTTGATACTTGTTATTTATTATGGTCTTTGATAAAAAATTAAAAAGTAGAAATATTGTAAAACATGTCCAAAGAAATATCAGAATATATTAAGATTAAAAATCTCAGAAATTGGAATGAGTTCAGTTTTTGTGTCAAATAATTCACATTTTTCCAGTTTAATTGAGTTATTTACAAATTTATCAAATGAAAATTGGAATAACATAAATACATTTCTCACTTAATTCCTATACTGACGACTTTGTCCTTAAATATGTTTAATCAAAGAAGAAAAGCAGCAGAGTTTGTGAAATATTCTCACTTTTTGACAATATTATGTTGAATACTTAATTATTTAGTCAGTTATTTATGTTTGTATGTGTGTGCACATATATATATATATATATATATATATATATATATATATATATATACACAAAGTCAGTATTCGATTTTTTTGTTTTGTTTTTGTATGTATCTATATTTTGGTAATGTTTTTGCAGCTCTGGAAGAAAATAATAGTAATAGTAAAAAGTAGAAAACATTTGATGTTCTGAAATGTTTTAAAATATTTTTAGGATTTAGTTAAAGTAAGAAAAAATTATCTAATGTATTTTTCACTATTGAAATACATTTGTACTATTGAAATACATTTGTAATTAGATTGATGATTTGTAATCATAAAGTAAGTAATAAATCAATGTTCATGTCTAAAAGTAGTATTTTGCTCCCTGATTCATGTCTTTATACTGATCTTTGTTCCACACGCCTCGTTATACCACCGACTATCTAGCAGGGCTTGTTCTAAAAGTTAATAATTACTTTATTGTTTCACAACAGGCATTTATCTTCTCTGATAATATTCTAAATCAAAACAAGATAACTTGTTATGCAACATTGGCCATTTTTAAAACTCATTTATTGTTTTTTAACTATTGACTGGAGAAAAGAATGAAAAGAAAAGAATGATATTCCTTAAAAACAAGGGGACTTTACATTCTCGCCGGTGAATAAAAGGTAGAAAACACTGGAACACCTTTAAAGATTTATTAAAAACAACAAAACACAAGATACTTCAGGGGAAACAATCAGATTGTTAAATCCGTCAAAAGGACAATAACTTAGAGAACAAATTCACCTGCGACAAAACGTACAGAAACACCTTTACACCTTTATTTTGATTTCCCTCCATAAAATATACAAAAAAGAGCAGAATAGCATGTTAGAAATGGGCTCAGCAGGGGGTCCGGGGGGGGGGTCCGGGGGGGCCGGACTGCTGGGCCACTCTTGGCGGGGACTTGTTGGAAGCGTGGTCTGAACCTGGGCCGGGGCCTCGGGGGGGAACTGGGGGGGCCTCGGGGGGAACCGGGGGCCTCAGGGGGGAAGTGGGGGGGCCTCGGGGGGAACTGGGGGGGGCCTCGGGGGGAAGTGGGGGGGTCGGGGCTTCGGGGGGACCCTGCAGGTCAGTGTCCGCCCAGCAGCCTCTTCTCGTCCTTGGCGCCGTCCAGGCTGCCGCCCAGGCTGCCCTCCAGCTCCAGGTTCATCTTGTTCTGCTTCAGGGTCTCCTCCGAGGGGGGCCAGCGGGGCCCGGACAGCGAGGCCGGGTTCTCCGGAGACGTGGCCTCGTGGCGGCGGCGGCGCCCGGAGCCGCAGCGGACCCGCGTGCAGACCAGGTAGAGAACCTCCACCACACTCAGCAGCAGCGACACGCAGGACATGACCAGCATGAAGATGATGAAGATGGTCTTCTCGGTAGGGCGCGACATGTAGCACTCCACGGTGAAGGGGCAAGGCTTCTGGGAGCAGGGGAACATGGGCACCATGACGAAGCCGTACAGGTAGTACTGGCCCACGATGAAGGCCGCCTCGATGACGATCTTGGCCACCAGCTGGGTCAGGTAGCTGCCCAGCAGGTTGCCCTTGATCTTCACCTTGCCCTTGGCGTCGGTGTACTTGGGCACCTTGATGAGCCGCGTGCCGCCGGGCGACAGCAGCTGCTCCCGCAGCTTGTTCTCCTGGTGGATGACGTGCATGGCGTGGCCCAGGTAGATCAGGGTCGGCGTGGCCACGAACAGGATCTGCAGCACCCAGAAGCGGATGTGCGAGATGGGGAAGGTCCAGTCGTAGCACACGTTCTCGCAACCGGGCTGCTGGGTGTTGCAGATGAAGCCCGACTGCTCGTCGCCCCACACGCTCTCGGCGCCGGCGCCCAGCACCATGATCCGGAACAGGAAGAGCACGCTCATCCAGATCTTGCCGATCACGGTGGAGTGGGACTGCACCTTCTCCAGGAGGCCCGACAGGAAGCCCCAGTCGCCCATCGTCACGCTGTTCTGTCTCTGATCTGCCAGGAAACAGTGGACACGTTTGTTCAGTGCGGTTCTTTAACGGGGCGTCACCACCACCGCCACCTTCTCTGCTCTGGGCTTCAGCGCGAGGACTGGAACCGCAGCACGGCCTCCAGTAGAACTCCTCGCCCCAGAACATTAACCACAACGTCTTACCCAATCAATAGAGTGAGAAAGGAAAACGGCTCGCTGCTTTGTCAATACGTCTTTCTTCTGTTGGTTCTTCAGTGTTACTCCGGGAACCTCCAGCTATTCGGTCAATATTGAAGCCAAATAATTCTTTATCAGGTTTTGAAACGGTTGTAAAAGAAGGACTTCACTGAAGACGTCGAGACAAAACCAGTCAAAAGTGGTGATTTCCTCAGAAAGACTTGAATCTGTCTTTGGTTCAAACCCCAGCGAAGACGTTTGTTAGCGTAGAGACGTTGGTTCTTACCTGCTGCTTGTCCTGGAGGACTGACTGCCGGCGGGACGAATGGCTAACTGGGCGTTGGACCTTGGAGTTGCTGGAGTTGGTCTGATGAGGGACGGAGTTACGCAACTCACATCTGGCTTCATGTCACGTTGCTCCGTCAGCAATCCAGAGCAGAGACAAAGTTGGAGGAAAAAGACGGGAGGGACGGCGTGTAATGATTGACTGGAGGAGAGTGGGAGGACGGACGGTCTGCTGGTGGACGGTCTGCCGGTGGAGGTTCTGCTGGTGGAGGTTCTGCTGGTGGACGGTCTGCTGGTGGAGGTTCTGCTGGTGGAGGTTCTGCTGGTGGACGGTCTGCTGGTGGACGGTCTGCTGGTGGACGGTCTGCCGGAGGACAGTCTGCTGGTGGAGGTTCTGCTGGTGGACAGTCTGCTGGTGGAGGTTCTGCTGGTGGACGGTCTGCTGGTGGACGGTCTGCCGGTGGAGGTTCTGCCGGAGGACGGTCTGCCGGTGGAGGTTCTGCTGGTGGACGTTCTGCTGGTGGAGGTTCTGCTGGTGGACGGTCTGCTGGTGGACGGTCTGCCGGTGGAGGTTCTGCCGGAGGACGGTCTGCCGGTGGAGGTTCTGCTGGTGGAGGTTCTGCCGGTGGACGTTCTGCCGGTGGAGGGTCTGCTGGTGGACGGTCTGCTGGTGGAGGTTCTGCTGGTGGACGGTCTGCTGGTGGAGGTTCTGCTGGTGGACGGTCTGCTGGTGGAGGTTCTGCTGGTGGATGGTCTGCTGGTGGAGGTTCTGCTGGTGGACGGTCTGCTGGTGGAGGTTCTGCTGGTGGACGTCTTTTTTCCATGTCGGCCATACAAGTGTTTTTGCTTCTGCCTGCTTCAGTCTTGTTCTTTTGATTTTAAATTGTGATTTATGTTTGAATATAGTTTTTTTATTAGACTGAAATAAATAAATAAATAAACTAAAGCAAACGACGACACAAGTAACATTTCTACATGAAGACAATCTATTGGTCCTCTGCTGAAGAAGTCAAATGTCCAAAACACGTCTCCTGTTGCATTCTGGGTGTTTTTAGGCTAATGCTGGTTTAGCTCAGCTCCGTGTCGCTACGCTAACATGTTCTGTTGTTTTATCTGATAAACTTTATTATTGTGGTGGTTTGTTGGAGTGGAGGAGGAGGAGGAGGAGGAGGAGGAGGAGGAGGGGGAGGGGGAGGAGGAGGGGGAGGAGGAGGAGGAGGAGAATCGTCCTGCAGTTCGTCTGAAAGTTGATTTATTGAATGAAAACAAGAGTTCATGAAGTGAAAAGTTTTTTAAGGAGAAACTTTATCATGAGAACCGTCGTGTTGACAGAAGCTGCTACACACACACACACACACACACACACACACACACACACACACACACACACACACACACACACACACACACACACACAGTGGTCAGATGTGGATTTCTCCCATGTTGTTGACGTCTCCGTTCACACCTAGCTTGCGCCCCTGTAGCTCCGCCTCCCGGTTGACGAAGTTCTGCACGACCTCGCCGCCGCCGCCGACCCGGCGGCCAAAGGTCGTCCGGCCGGCGGTGGGCGGCGGGGTGACGGGCGTGACGGTGTAGTCCTGCCGCCGGGCAAGGCACTCCTTGGCCGCCTTCACACACAGGTAGAGCAGCTCGGCGAGGCCGAGCGCCAGCGACACCACCGCCGCCACTAGCATGAACCAGATGATGACGGACTTCTCGGTGGGCCGCGACAGGAAGCAGTCCACCTTGTGGGGGCAGGGGAAGCGCGTGCAGACGTAGCGGGTCTGCAGCGTGAAGCCGTACAGGAAGTACTGGCCGGCGATGAACAGCACCTCCAGGACGATCTTGGCTAGCAGGTGCAGCACGTAGCTGCGCAGCAGGCGGCCGCGGATGCTCACCTTGCCGCTGCTCTTGGTGTACTTGGGAACCTTGGCGGTTCTGTGGAGGAACATGCCGGCCGGGTCGTCCAGCGCCGCCACCTTCCTCATCTTCTCCTTCATCTGGGGGCAAAACAACAACAACAACGGCCTCCTTTACCAAACACCCCCAGTCCTGCTCAGGTAGTACTGGGTCAGGCCCCGCCCTCAACACGCCCACTCTGCAGCACATAGCATGTAGCATGTAGCGCATAACATGTACCACGTAGCATGTAGCACGTAGCATGTAGCACGTAGCATGTAGCACTGACCGGGTCACCTCATGAGCAGTTAAACGACTAAACAATGTCGTTCTAAGTCTGCTGGTGATGAAGTGTCCTTCTCTGATCTGGTTCAGGTCTCAGACCAGAGGGTACGGGGGTTCAGGTCTCAGACCAGAGGGTACGGGGGTTCAGGTCTCAGACAGGGTACGGGGGTTCAGGTCTCAGACCAGAGGGTACGGGGGTTCAGGTCTCGGGGGGGGGGGGGGGTTCAGGTCTCACCTTCTTCTCGGCGTGCAGGACGTGCAGGACGTGTCCCAGGTACAGCAGCATGGGCGTGGCGATGGCGAGGATCTGCAGAACCCAGAAGCGGACGTGGGACACGGGGAAGGCGTGGTCGTAGCAAACGTTCTCACAACCCGGCTGCTGCGTGTTGCACACGAAGTCCGACTTCTCGTCTCCCCACACCTGGAACCCAGAGGCAGAACAGAACCGTTCAGGTGTAGTGGGGGGGGGGGGGGGGACAGGGTCCAGTGGGGGGGCGGGGTGTAGTGGGGGACAGAGTGCAGTGGGGGGGGACGGAGTGCAGTGGGGGGGGGGGGGCAGAGTGCAGTGGTTCTCTCACCTTCTCGGCTCCAGTGTGAAGAACCATGATGCGGAACACGAAGAGCACAGTGAGCCAGACCTTCCCGACCACCGTGGAGTGAGACTGCACTTTGTCCAGCAGGCGTCCCAGGAGGTCCCACTCACCCATCGCGCCAACTAGCTGTCTGTGAGGACACTGGACATTACTCCTCACTCTGGACATTACTCTGGACATTACTCCTCACTCTGGACATTACTCTGGACATTACTCCCCACTCGGGACATTACTCTGGACATTACTCTGGACATTACTCCTCACTCTGGACATTACTCCTTACTCTGGACATTACTCTGGACATTACTCTGGACATTACTCCTCACTCTGGACATTACTCTGGACATTACTCTGGACATTACTCCTCACTCTGGACATTACTCTGGACATTACTCCTCACTCTGGACATTACTCTGGACATTACTCCCCACTCGGGACATTACTCTGGACATTACTCTGGACATTACTCCCCACTCGGGACATTACTCTGGACATTACTCCCCACTCG
>NC_137667.1:319660-327160 GCF_963422515.1 Blennius ocellaris | reverse complement strand
TTGAAACTGGATTGAAACCAGATTTTGTCATGAAGTCACGATGTTCCATCGTCACGTTTAAATAAAACACACAACGTTTGTTTTACCATTTAATTCATGTTGTTGAATCTTTGTGTCCCAGGTGATTGACGTGAGGACGATCAGGGTCCCCTGGTCCAGGTAACCATGGCGACGATCAGCCGGCTCAGGGTCCCCTGGTCCAGGTAACCATGGCGACGATCAGCCGGCTCAGGGTCCCCTGGTCCAGGTAACCATGGCGACGATCAGCCGGCTCAGGGTCCCCTGGTCCAGGTAACCATGGCGACGACTCCTTGAACATCCAGCGATGGACTGAAGCTCCTAGCTTGGGCCGGTGAAGACGAGCGAGCCGAGAAGCCACGCCCACTCCGGAACCTTCCTCATCAGGCCCAACTGCAGGACACAAGACAGCTTCACTCCGGTTCCTCACGGTTCCTCACCTCCCACAATAACAACAACAAATAGCATGATTTGCTATTTAATGCATTTTTAGCGATTCTGGCTATGTTAGCCGTTTTTAGCCATTAGCTAAACGAGCAGCTGCAAAGCGGACTCCTGTGCGCCGACCTGCAGAGTGTGTGGCCAGTAGCCGGTGGTTCGGTTGGACACGCCTAGCGTGGCCACGGCGTGGCGGGCGTAAACGTCGGGCCGCGGCACCAACCAGCTAGCTCTCCACGGCGGCCGTCCGGAACAAATCTAAACACACAGACAGAAACCCGCCATTATGCCATGACTTACTGTTAGCATGTAGCATCTTGCTAATCCTTGCTAATGCTAACAAGTAAAGATTAACGCATCACAACGTCGGCCTTTCTGCCTTGCCGTGATTGGTTGAAGGAGGTGAAGGGGCGTGGCCTGAACGACACCATGAGAAGGCTTCACATGTAGCAGGTTCTATGTCCGCGGTTCTCTAGAAAAATGTGTCGTCGATCATTTAAGACGCAGAACAGAAGGATTTTCTGGTCATTAAACAAGAACAACAAAATTCAAGTATATTAAAGTACTTTAAATGTAGAACTGATGTGTGAAGCGACGACGTCTCCAACAGCGAAATGCTACGTGACTCATTACATCATAATGCTGCAACGCATTCATGCTAATTAATGTCGCCTGGAGGAGCGTCTGTAGTTTTTGCTGAGTCATGACTATGCCCCTCCCAGGTGTGGTTGTGTGCAGGAAGTGGCGGTTGACCTGCAGAGGCGTCAGACTCTGGATGAAGACGCCTTTGCGGCGGTATTCCAGCTGCAGCGCGGCGGCGAGTCGCTCCAGGAACCCCTGAGGAGAACCAGACAGGAACCGCGTCGTACTCAGACTTTTATTTTGAAGTTGCTCTCCTCCACACTGAGCGTCGGCGGCGTCTCACCGAGGCGGCGGCGGCGAGCGCGGCTCCGCCGGGCGCCGGCCTGCAGCTGCCGCCCAGCGAGATGTAGACCACGGCTCCTCTGCCGCGCGCCGCCATACCCGGCAGCAGCAGGCGGGCCAGCAGCGCGGCGCCCGCCACGTTCCTGCTCAGCAGCTCCAGCAGGCGCTCCTCCGACGCCTCGGCCAGGGGGCGCCGCGCGGCACCGCCACACTCCTCCACGCTGGTCACCAGGAAGCCCACGTCCCTCCCCCGCACGGCGTCCCGGACGGCCTTGCCGGCCGCCGCGCCCACAGACAAGTCGGCGGCGACGACCACGGTCTCCACGCCGTAGTTCTGGGAGAGCAAGGCGGCGGCGTCCCGGAGCGGCGCGGCGTCCGGAGCCACCAGGACGAGGCTGACGCCGTTCCTGGCCAGCTCCTCGGCGTACGCTCTGGCCACCGGCTCACTGGCGCCTGGCGGGACACAGGAAGGGAACCTGAGACTTCCAGACCCTTCTAGACCCTTCTAGACCCTCGACATCCTGCTCAGACACTTTCTGCTCAACCTCTTCACCGTTTCTACGAGCCAATCAGGTGAGAGCGTCTGGAAACAGTCTGGTGACTTGATCTGACACCTTGACAAGAAGGGTTACGGTAGGGTAGGGTAGGGTTAGGGCTAGGGTAGGGTTAGCCCTAAATGAAGATTTAGTGGGTTAAAGGACAAAGAAGATCAAAGAGGATCATCTGGACCAGCTTCTAAAAGGTGATAAAACACTGGAACCAACAGGGTCTGGAGCCTCGTCGTGTTTATGTGTCAAAGAAGAAACAGAACATCTGGAAGAACCTCCGTCTGTGTACACGAGGCCCTGGTCCACCCTGGTCCACCCTGGTCCACCCTGGTCCACGTCCCCAGCTCACAGTGAAGAAGCATGGTGGTTCCAGGTGGACCCTGATCTACCCTTGTGGACACTGATCCAGGTGGTTCCAGGTGGTTCCAGGTGGACCCTGGTCCAGGTGGTTCCAGGTGGATCCTGGTGGACCCTGGTCCACCCTGGTCCACGTCCCCAGCTCACAGTGAAGAAGCATGGTGGTTCCAGGTGGACCCTGATCTACCCTTGTGGACCCTGATCCAGGTGGTTCCAGGTGGACCCTGGTCCAGGTGGTTCCAGGTGGACCCTGGTCCACCCTGGTCCAGGTGGACCCTGGTGGACCCTGGTCCAGGTGGATCTGGTTCCTCACCATGAACGACCGCCCAGGCCCCGAACCTGTGGCTCAGCTTGGTCCGGGGCAGCATCCGGGGCAGGAAGTGCACCGTGAGCAGGCCGCAGCAGTCCCTCAGCAGCGCGGCCCCCCAGCGGGCAGCGCAGGCGGCCCCCAGCAGCGCCAGGCCTTCGTAGTAGCCGCTGCAGGAGCGACGGATCTCAGCGTAGAGCAGCGGGAAGCCGTCCACAGCCGCCATGCTAACTAGCCTAGCCTAGCCTAGCTTAAACGTTACGTTTCGTCCTGATCGAGGCGCTAACGGACGATTCTGGTCCCGAAGTCGACCCGCGACACTGCGGCTGCATCGTTTACGACCGTTTCCTTCTTATGTGTAAAGTTTGGATGGATTAGAAGGATGTCAACGAGAGCGGACACCGGAAGTAGAGCAAAACATTGGATCACGTGACCGTGATGCGTTCAGGCCGCAGACGAAGGTTTGACATAACATAGTCGAAACGATCTACGTTTGAATTAAAATGTAGATTAAAATAATTTATCAATAGATTTTAAAATGAACCCTACCTGCAAATTATACGAATATAGATTATGTTTTTTTTGATCAATGTTTTTTGGGATGTTTATTATTCTACAATGGTGGTCTTAAACGAGAACCATCAGGATTGTTTTCATTTTAGGAAGAAATACATACGCATTTCTAAATTCAATAATAAACAAGGATCAAACCGTTTCATGGGTAACTGTACTTTATAATAGGTCAAATGAAATCAACAAATCAATAATTGCAGTATTTTTTTCATATGATAAGCACTTGCATGCTTTAAAGATTATATTTTTATTCAACATATTATTTAGAATATATGTTTGGTTAGACTATTGATGACTCGATGTTGAGATTATGTGTGATTCTGTTGCCTGCCACACATTACCATCCTCGGGAGCCGTGTTGTTTTTAATTATTATTTTTCTGCAGTTTATTTCTGTAAGTACCGAGTCCTCCACTGTTGAAACCATGACGCAAAAAGACATCAAAACGTACAGAACGTTCGGGACTAGGTTCCTACAACCTTTGTTAACGATTCGGAAAAACATTCCAAAGAAAATCACAACAAACTGAAAAAAGTCCCGTGCCAATAGAGGAGATGAATGGAGATCAGTCTGTTGCCATGGAGATGCTGAAATCAAAGGACAGGCAGGCACACAAAATTTCCCCAGGAACTTTTTATTTATTGTTATTTATTTGTTCTCTGCTTCAGTTACAAACGAAATATCGAAAGAATTCATTGTCCGACTCTCCTGAACGCATCACCAGATCCGGGCCTCGTGTTTCCATGGAGACGCCGTCGCTTCCCGGATGAAAACTTCTTTTCTGGACAGAAAACCAGGTAAATGGCGTTTGAAACTCCTCGTTTCGTGTGTTTCGTGACCTTGGCGGCTGCGCACGCAGCCGCCAAGGTCACGTCGAGCCGCAGCACAGCGGGGGGTGTTTGTGAGCCGTGTGGAGCCTGAAGGCGGCTGCTAACAGCGGGATGCTAACAGCGGGATGCTAACAGCGGCTAGCGGGACGAGAAGGTCCACGAAGGATCAATAACTAATGTCTCGCTGCTCCGCTGGGCTCCAACGACAGATGACGTCAGATGACGTCACCCGTTCTAACCAGCTTATCCCTTTTTCACCAGAGACAGTCACCTGATCTCAGACCCTCCGACACTGCAGCTGCCAGTCAGTCAGTCAGTCAGTCAGTCAGTCAATCAGTCAATCAATCAATCAATCAATCAATCAATCAATCAATCAATCAATCAATCAATCAATCAATCAATCAGTCAGTCAGTCAGTCAGTCAGTCAGTCAGTCAGTCAGTCAGTCAGTCAGTCAGTCAGTCAGTCAGTCAGCAAATAATTGAAAAATAAATATATGAATAAATAACAATACATAGATAAATAAATTAATAGATAAATAAAGAAATAAATGCATAAATAAATAAATATATAAGTCGATAGATAGATGATAGATTGATAGAGATGGATAGATAGATGATAGAGAGATAGATAGATGATAGATTGATAGAGAGATGGATAGATAGATGATAGAGAGATAGAGAGATAGATGATAGAGAGATAGATAGATGATAGATTGATAGAGAGATAGAGAGATAGATGATAGAGAGATAGAGAGATGAATAGATAGATGATAGAGAGATAGATGATAGAGAGATAGAGCTACAACTCCTATCTATCTAGAACGGTTGTTGGCCTACCAGAAAGTTGCTGGTTCAATTCCCGTCTCCATCTGTCCACATGTCAAAGTGTCCTTGAGGATGGATGATGAGTGGATGATGATGGTGGATGATGATGTATGGACGATGGATGGTGATGAATGATGGATGGTGAATGATGGCTGGATGATGGATGGTGATGGATGATGGATGGTGAATGATGGCTGGATGATGGATGGTGGTGGATGATGGATGGTGGATGATGGCTGGATGATGGATGGTGGTGGATGATGGATGATGGATGGTGGATGATGATGGATGGATGATGATGGATGATAGATAATGGATGATGGATGGTGGATGATGGATGGATGATGATGGATGATAGATAATGGATGGTGGATGATGGATGGTGGATGGATGGTGGATGGATGATGGGTGGATGGTGGATGGATGATAGATAATGGATGGTGGATGGATGGTGGGTGATGGATGGTGGATGGATGGTGGATGATGATGGATGGTTGATGGATGATGGATGATAGATAATGGATGATGGATGGTGGATGATGATGATGGATGATAGATAATGGATGATGGATGGTGGATGATGATGATGGATGATAGATAATGGATGATGGATGATGGATGATGATGATGGATGATGGATGATGATGATGGATGATAGATAATGGATGATGGATGGTGGATGATGATGATGGATGATAGATAATGGATGGTGGATGATGATGATGGATGGTGGATGATGATGATGGATGGATGATGGATGAGCTGAACACTGTTCCATAAACGCCTCCATCACCAAGTGACGTAGTTCCACTGGTTCAGTAAATATCCAGGATGTTTTATGTTTAGCTCCTCGTCACCTGCAGCAGTTGTGGTTCTCCGGAGGAGAACGTGGTTCCAGCAGCAGGTTCCAGCCCAGGTTGTCTCGGGGACAGCGGACATGTCTCGGCTGGGGACCGGAGACGAGGCGGAGCTCCAGTATCTTCTGAAGCAGCTGCTCAGCAGCGTCCAGGACAAGATGTCTGCAGCACCGTCAGCAGAGGACGCAGAGCAGCTCCTGCTCCACCTGGAGGAGACGGACAAGAACTTCCACAAGTAAGGACACCTGGGACAGGGTGTCTCCAGGGTGGGGAGGTGGGACAAGGCGGTCAGGACACCTGGGACGGGGTGTCTCCAGGGTGGGGAGGTGGGACGAGGCGGTCAGGACACCTGGGACGGGGTGTCTCCAGGGTGGGGAGGTGGGACGAGGCGGTCAGGACACCTGGGACGGGGTGTCTCCAGGGTGGGGAGGTGGGACGAGGCGGTCAGGACACCTGGGACGGGGTGTCTCCAGGTTGGGGAGGTGGGACGAGGCGGTCAGGACACCTGGGACGGGGTGTCTCCAGGGTGGGGAGGTGGGACGAGGCGGTCAGGACACCTGGGACGGGGTGTCTCCAGGGTGGGGAGGTGGGACGAGGCGGTCAGGACACCTGGGACGGGGTGTCTCCAGGGTGGGGAGGTGGGACGAGGCGGTCAGGACACCTGGGACGGGGTGTCTCCAGGGTGGGGAGGTGGGACGAGGCGGTCAGGACACCTGGGACGGGGTGTCTCCAGGTTGGGGAGGTGGGACAAGGCGGTCAGGACACCTGGGACGGGGTGTCTCCAGGGTGGGGAGGTGGGACAAGGTGGTCAGGACACCTGGGACGGGGTGTCTCCAGGGTGGGGAGGTGGGACAAGGCGGTCAGGACACCTGGGACGGGGTGTCTCCAGGGTGGGGAGGTGGGACAAGGTGGTCAGGACACCTGGGACGGTGTGTCTCCAGGGTGGGGAGGTGGGACAAGGTGGTCAGGACACCTGGGACGGGGTGTCTCCAGGGTGGGGAGGTGGGACAAGGTGGTCAGGACACCTGGGACGGGGTGTCTCCAGGGTGGGGAGGTGGGACGAGGCGGTCAGGACACCTGGGACGGGGTGTCTCCAGGGTGGGGAGGTGGGACAAGGCGGTCGGAGGACATCTTTTCCGCACATCTACGTCTTTTAAAGGCCCCACATTGTCTGAAATTCCCTCTCTGATGGTTTTCTAACAGCCTGGAGCTCATATATAATCAGACTTTCCCTTTATGATGTCATATATAATCAGAGACTTTCCCTTTATGATGTCATATATAATCAGAGACTTTCCCTTTATGATGTCATATATAATCAGAGACTTTCCCTTTATGATGTCATACATAATCAGAGACTTTCCCTTTATGATGTCATACATAATCAGAGACTTTCCCCTAATGATGTCATACAGGGACGTGACCCCTCCCTCTGGTGGGGATAGTCACATTGACCCGCCCGTCGGGAGGTGAATACTGACAAAGATTCCTGATATACTGAATCAATTCAGCATAATATGAAAAACTGTAACAGTTAGCGGCAGCTAGCATTAGCATTAGCTAGCTGGTAGTAGCGGTAGCGACATGCTAACCGTTCCAAAACGTCTCAACTCCTCCAGGAGCTTCTCCTTCTGGTCACATTCTGGTTTGAAGGGGCTTGAGCTAAAAAATAGAGCTATGACGGTAGAATTAAGATGTCTCCTTCCTACAGCTACGAGTTGGTGAAGTACCTGCGGCGGTCCCTGGAGGACTCCCTGGGCCCCCTGGTGGAGGACTCCCTGGGCCCCCTGGTGGAGGACTCCCTGGGCCCCCTGGTGGAGGA
>NC_137667.1:279660-314660 GCF_963422515.1 Blennius ocellaris | reverse complement strand
GGACGTCAGGGCCTCCTGGTTCAAGAAGTGGATGGTGTGTGTGTGTGTGTGTGTGTGTGTGTGTGTGTGTGTGTGTGTGTGTGTGTGTGTGTGTGTGTGTGTGTGTGTGTGTGTGTGTGTGTGTGTGTGTGTGTGTGTGTGTGTGTGTGTGTGTGTGTGTGTGTGTGTGTGTGTGTGTGTGTGCGTGCGTGCGTGCGTGCGTGCGTGCGTGCGTGTGTCCTGACCTCCTCCTCCGTCCCTCAGCACGGGTACTACAGCAGAACGGTGGTTCTCCGGCTCCTGGAGACCAGATACAAGTCTTTGGTAAGTCGTCAGTATCTCATATACACACTATATACACTATATATATACACACTATATACACTATATATATACACACTATATACACTATATATACACTATATATACACTGTATACACTATATATACACTATATATACATTATATATACACTATATATACATTATATATACACTATATATACACTATATATACACTGTATACACTATATATACACTATATATACATTATATATACACTATATATACTATATACATTATATATACACTATACATACACTATATATACTATATACATTATATATACACTATATGCACTATATATACACTATATATATATACTATATACATTATATATACACTATATATACACTATATATACACACTATATATACACCATATATACACTATATATACACTATATATACACTGTATATACACTATATATATATACTATATATACACTATATACACTATATATACACTATATATACACTGTATATACACTATATACACTGTATATACACTATATACACTGTATATGCACTATATATATACTATATATACACTATATGCACTATATATGCACTATATATACTATATAGTATATGTATATATACTGTATATATACAGTATATACCGAGACTGCAGGTTGTTGAGTACAGCGTGGTTGCGGTGCTGCAGGTGGCTGCGGCGCTGCAGCAGTGTCTTCAGTACAGCCTGGCCTGCAGACGACCGGCCGAGGAGACGCAGACCTACGGTGAGTAGAACCTCCAGACTGTCCAGCTCTTCTTCTCTCAGGACGTTCTAGAGACCTACGGTGAGTAGAACCTCCAGACTGTCCAGCTCTTCTTCTCTCAGGACGTTCTAGAGACCTACGGTGAGTAGAACCTCCAGACTGTCCAGCTCTTCTTCTCTCAGGACGTTCTAGAGACCTACGGTGAGTAGAACCTCCAGACTGTCCAGCTCTTCTTCTCTCAGGACGTTCTAGAGACCTACGGTGAGTAGAACCTCCAGACTGTCCAGCTCTTCTTCTCTCAAGATGTTCTAGAGACCTACGGTGAGTAGAACCTCCAGACTCTCCAGCTCTTCTTCTCTCAAGACGTTCTAGAGACCTACGGTGAGTAGAACCTCCAGACTGTCCAGCTCTTCTTCTCTCAAGACGTTCTAGAGACCTACGGTGAGTAGAACCTCCAGACTGTCCAGCTCTTCTTCTCTCAGGACGTTCTAGAGACCTACGGTGAGTAGAACCTCCAGACTCTCCAGCTCTTCTTCTCTCAGGACGTTCTAGAGACCTACGGTGAGTAGAACCTCCAGACTCTCCAGCTCTTCTTCTCTCAGGACGTTCTAGAGACCTACGGTGAGTAGAACCTCCAGACTGTCCAGCTCTTCTTCTCTCAAGACGTTCTAGAGACCTACGGTGAGTAGAACCTCCAGACTGTCCAGCTCTTCGTCCCTCAGGACGTTCTAGAGACCTACGGTGAGTAGAACCTCCAGACTGTCCAGCTCTTCGTCCCTCAGGACGTTCTAGAGACCTACGGTGAGTAGAACCTCCAGAATGTCCAGCTCTTCTTCTCTCAAGACGTTCTAGAGACCTACGGTGAGTAGAACCTCCAGACTGTCCAGCTCTTCTTCTCTCAGGACGTTCTAGAGACCTACGGTGAGTAGAACCTCCAGACTCTCCAGCTCTTCGTCCATCAGGACATTCCAGATGGTTTTCAAAATGTCTTTTTTACACAAAGGCTAAAGGAGGTAATAGATGTCTTTCATGTTCCTCCTTTCATTTGTAAATAAAGAATAGAAGATCATCGGTCTATAGAAAGTCATGGTCGTAATGGACAAACCCTTTAGTTGACTTAGAGACAGAGACAGACAGAGACAGAAAGAGACAGATAGAGACAGACAGATAGAGACAGCGACAGACAGACAGAGACAGATAGAGACAGACAGATAGAGACAGCGACAGATAGAGACAGACAGACAGAGTTAGAGACAGAGACAGATGGAGACAGAGACAGATAGAGACAGACAGAGACAGACATAGACAGATAGAGACATACGGATAGAGACAGCGACAGACAGACAGATACAGATAGAGACAGACAGAGACAGATAGAGACAGACAGACAGAGTTAGAGACAGATGGAGACAGAGACAGACGGAGACAGATAGAGACAGAGACAGACAGAGACAGAGACAGACAGAGACAGATAGAGACATACAGTTTGAGACAGAGACAGACAGACAAAGACAGATAGAGACAGACAGACAGAGACACAGGCAGATGGAGACAGAGACACACAGAGACAGACAGATTGAGACAGAGACAGACGGAGACAGAGACAGATAGAGACAGACAGACAGATAGAGACAGACAGACAGAGACACAGGCAGATGGAGACAGAGACACAGAGACAGACAGATTGAGACAGAGACAGACGGAGACAGAGACAGATAGAGACAGACAGACAGAGACACAGGCAGATGGAGACAGAGACACACAGAGACAGACAGATTGAGACAGAGACAGACGGAGACAGAGACAGATAGAGACAGACAGATAGAGACAGACAGACAGAGACAAATGGAGACAGAGACACACAGAAACAGACAGAGACACACAGATTGAGACAGAGACAGACCTAGAACCAGCCAGGGGGACGAGGAAGTGGACGGTGACTCCCTGTGGTTTCAGGTGTGGAGCAGAGCAGCAGCTACTCAGGTGAGGAGTTGGGACACGCCCACTTCGTCCACTCGCTGTGTCTCCTGGGAAGAATCGTCCTCTACGCCGACGGCAGGAAGTTGTTCCCCATCAGAACCCCCATCCTCCCAGGTGGGACCCCCGCCACCAAAATAAGAGCGTCTAAACTCTCACTGGGTTTGTCTTTTGGGACAGGACAGTTTTAGAATTATTGTGTTGACGTGATCAGCTGCTTGAAAACTGTCCTCCAGACTTCCATCCTGGAAGTTTTCAAAAATGCTCCGGCTCTGTGGAAACGGCGCAAAATGCAACTTTCCAAAAACAAAACAAAACATTTGGGCGTCGTCTCTGTGGAAACGGGTCAAAGAGCACTTCCTGTGGTGGAACTTTATGAAAACGTTCTGACTCCGTCTCCATGGCAACATTGGAAAACACCGTCCCTGCGCTCCAGTTCGTCTCCTGACGTCGTCGGGACAACTTGTGGAAACAGTTCACTACAGTATGGAGGAGGTGGAGCGAGGAGGTGGTATGGTGGTATGGAGGAGGTGGTATGATATGGAGGAGGTGGTATGGAGGAGGTGGTGCTCCTCCTGCTCCTCCAGCTCCTCCTCCAGCTCCTCCTGCAGCTCCTCCAGCTCCTGCAGCTCCTCCTGCAGCTCCTCCTCCAGCTCCTCCAGCTCCTCCTGCAGCTCCTCCTGCAGCTCCTCCAGCTCCTCCTGCAGCTCCTACAGCTCCTGCAGCTCCTCCTCCGCCAGCTCCTCCTGCTCCTCCTGCAGCTCCTCCTCCTCCTGCTCCTGCTCCTCCTCCTGCTGCTCCTCCAGCTCCTCCTCCTGCTGCTCCTCCTGCTCCTCCTCCAGCTCCTCCTCCAGCTCCTCCTCCAGCTGCTCCTCCTGCAGCTCCTCCAGCTCCTCCTGCAGCTCCTCCTGCTCCTCCTCCAGCTCCTCCTCCTGCAGCTCCTCCAGCTCCTCCTCCTGCAGCTCCTCCTCCTCCTCCTGCTCCTCCAGAGGAGTTCCATGTGTAACTGCTCCCCTCCTCTCCCTCCTCTGTGTTTCAGAGCCGGTCAGCCTGACGGACCTGCTGGTGGCCCTGATTCACATCCTGTACCGACACCCTGAGGCCCCGCCCCCCCCCACCCCCCACACAGGTGGACACACACACACACACACACACACACACACACACACACACACCCAGCCCTCCTCATCTTTCTCTTCAACCTTGAACTGGTTGCGTCACAGCAGGAGGTTTTATTGATCCAGTCATTCTCAGGAATGTTCATGATCAACATCTCCTCCCTCCTGGACTCCGTGGGGGGCGGGGCCAGAGGGGGCGGGGCCAGAGGATGACGTGTTCAGGTGTTATGCAGGTAGACTGGAAGTCAGACTCTGACTCCTGACTCCTGGCTCCTGACTGACTCTGACTCCTGACTCCGGCTCCTGACTGACTCTGACTCTGACTCCTGGCTCCTGACTGACTCTGACTCCTGACTCCGGCTCCTGACTGACTCTGACTCTGACTCAGACTCCTGGCTCCTGACTGACTCTGACTCCTGACTCCTGACTCCGGCTCCTGACTGACTCTGACTCTGACTCTGACTCCTGACTGACTCTGACTCCTGACCCTGACTCCTGACTGACTCTGACTCTGACTCTGACTCTGACTCCGGCTCCTGACTGACTCTGACTCTGGCTCCTGACTGACTCTGACTCCTGACTCTGGCTCCTGACTGACTCTGACTCTGACTCAGACTCAGACTCCTGGCTCCTGACTGACTCTGACTCCTGACTCCGGCTCCTGACTGACTCTGACTCTGACTCTGACTCCTGGCTCCTGACTGACTCTGACTCCTGACCCTGACTCCTGACTGACTCTGACTCTGACTCCTGACTCCGGCTCCTGACTGACTCTGACTCTGACTCCTGGCTCCTGACTGACTCTGACTCTGACTCTGACTCTGACTCCTGACTCCCTTTGATTGTTTGTATTTCCGTGTTTGATGTTCGAGTTTTGAGAAGCAGATCTTCTCTGGTTCCTTCATGAAGATGAAAACTTCTTTATTTACACATTTTTTTATTATTCCACAGTGAATTAAACACGTTGACTGACTCACAGTGTCCCTGGTCCTCAGACTGTCTGTCCCCCGGCGCTCTGGACTGACTCACAGTGTCCCTGGTCCTCAGACTGTCTGTCCCCCGGCGCTCTGGACTAAATCACAGTGTCCCTGGTCCTCAGACTGTCTGTCCCCCGGCGCTCTGGACTGTCTCACAGTGTCCCTGGTCCTCAGACTGTCTGTCCCCCGGCGCTCTGGACTGACTCACAGTGTCCCTGGTCCTCAGACTGTCTGTCCCCCGGCGCTCTGGTCCTGGAGCTGCTGTGGACGCTCTGCGAGCGAGACCAGTGTGCTGCCCAGTGTCTCCACCAGGGGGACGTCCTGGAGACGCTGCTGGAGCCCCTGATGCTGCTGCTGCAGGGACAGCAGGTCTCTCACACACACACACACACACACACACACACACACACACACACACACACACACACACACACACACACACAGAGATGCAGCAGTAGCGTGTCCTGGTGTCCTCATGTCCTCTCAGGTGCAGCTGGCGTCCCCGGCGGAGACCTTGACGCTCATCGCCGATGTTTTGTCTCGGATCGTCAACACAGACGGGGGACTGGCGCTGTTCCTGTACGAGGACAACCTGGAGACGTCCCGCGGCGAGCGGTGAGACACGGCAGGAGGACATGAGACGGACAACTGTCAAAACATTTGTACTTTAAATTCCAGCGTTTGTCAGAGACCTGGACAGACAGAATGTCCCTGGCTGGTGGACACTGTGAGGACAGACTCTGTCTTACTCTGCAGGACGTCAGCAGCTCACGTCATCGTCCAGTTCACCCTGAGGCTGCTGGGTAATGATCTGCCGGGGCTCCCCGCCCCCCCCCACGCCCAGCCCCCCCCCTCCCCCCCCCGGCCCCCCCCACGCCCAGCCCCCCCCCTCCCCCCCCGGCCCCCCCCTGACTGGAGCCTTCATCTCCCTGTGCTCTCGGCTCTACAACTCCTGTGAAGGCCTGCAGCTGCTGCGGCCCTACGGCCTGGACAAGGTCCTGGCCCAGGCCTGGAGACAGGTCTGTCTCTCTGCTGTCCTCTGTCCAACTGTCTTCATGTCCTCTGTCCCACTGTCCTCATGTCCCACTGTCCTCATGTCCTCATGTTCTCCTGTCCCACTATCCTCATGTCCCACTATCCTCATGTCCCACTGTCAACATGTCCTCCTGTCCCACTATCCTCATGTCCCACTGTCCTCATGTCCTCATATCATATGTCCCACTGTCCTCATGTCCTCTGTCCCACTGTATTCATGTCCTCATGTCCCACTGTCCTCATGTCCCACTGTCCTCCTGTCCCACTGTCCTCATGTCCCACTGTCCTCATGTCCCACTGTCAACATGTCCTCATGTCCTCCTGTCCCACTGTCCTCATGTCCCACTGTCCTCCTGTCCCACTATCCTCATGTCCCACTATCCTCATGTCCCACTGTCAACATGTCCTCCTGTCCCACTATCCTCATGTCCCACTATCCTCAAGTCCCACTGTCAACATGTCCTCCTGTCCCACTATCCTCGTGTCCCACTGTCCTCATGTCCTCCTGTCCCACTGTCCTCCTGTCCCACTGTCCTCTGTCCCACTGTCTCCATGTCCTCATGCCCCACTGTCCTCATGTCCCACTGTCCTCTGTCCCACTGTCTCCATGTCCTCATGCCCCACTGTCCTCCTGTCCCACTGTCCTCATGTCCCACTGTCCTCCTGTCCCACTGTCCTCATGTCCCACTGTCCTCATGTCCTCATGTCCCACTGTCCTCTGTCCCACTGTCTCCATGTCCTCATGTCCCACTGTCCTCATGTCCCACTATCCTCATGTCCCACTGCCAACATGTCCTCCTGTCCCACTATCCTCATGTCCCACTGTCCTCATGTCCTCTGTCCCACTGTCTTCATGTCCTCATTCCCCACTGTCCTCATGTCCCACTGTCAACATGTCCTCATGTCCTCCTGTCCCACTATCCTCATGTCCCACTATCCTCATGTCCCACTGTCAACATGTCCTCCTGTCCCACTATCCTCATGTCCCACTGTCCTCATGTCCTCTGTCCCACTGTCTTCATGTCCTCATGTCCCACTGTCCTCATGTCCTCATATCATATGTCCCACTGTCCTCATGTCCTCTGTCCCACTGTATTCATGTCCTCATGTCCCACTGTCCTCATGTCCCACTATCCTCATATCCTCTGTCCCACTGTCTTCATGTCCTCATGTCCCACTATCCTCATATCCTCTGTCCCACTGTCTTCATGTCCTCATGTCCCACTGTCCTCATGTCCTCCTGTCCCACTATCCTCATGTCCCACTGTCAACATGTCCTCCTGTCCCACTATCCTCATGTCCCACTGTCCTCATGTCCTCATATCATATGTCCCACTGTCCTCATGTCCTCTGTCCCACTGTATTCATGTCCTCATGTCCCACTGTCCTCATGTCCCACTGTCCTCCTGTCCCACTGTCCTCCTGTCCCACTGTCCTCATGTCCCACTGTCCTCATGTCCCACTGTCCTCATGTCCTCTGTCCCACTGTATTCATGTCCTCATGTCCCACTGTCCTCATGTCCCACTGTCCTCATGTCCCACTGTCAACATGTCCTCATGTCCTCCTGTCCCACTGTCCTCATGTCCCACTGTCCTCCTGTCCCACTGTCCTCATGTCCCACTGTCCTCCTGTCCCACTATCCTCATGTCCCACTATCCTCATGTCCCACTGTCCTCATGTCCTCATGTCCCACTGTCCTCATGTCCCACTATCCTCATGTCCCACTGCCAACATGTCCTCCTGTCCCACTATCCTCATGTCCCACTGTCCTCATGTCCTCTGTCCCACTGTCTTCATGTCCTCATTCCCCACTGTCCTCATGTCCCACTGTCAACATGTCCTCATGTCCTCCTGTCCCACTATCCTCATGTCCCACTATCCTCATGTCCCACTGTCAACATGTCCTCCTGTCCCACTATCCTCATGTCCCACTGTCCTCATGTCCTCTGTCCCACTGTCTTCATGTCCTCATGTCCCACTGTCCTCATGTCCTCATATCATATGTCCCACTGTCCTCATGTCCTCTGTCCCACTGTATTCATGTCCTCATGTCCCACTGTCCTCATGTCCCACTATCCTCATATCCTCTGTCCCACTGTCTTCATGTCCTCATGTCCCACTATCCTCATATCCTCTGTCCCACTGTCTTCATGTCCTCATGTCCCACTGTCCTCATGTCCCACTGTCAACATGTCCTCATGTCCTCCTGTCCCACTATCCTCATGTCCCACTATCCTCAAGTCCCACTGTCAACATGTCCTCCTGTCCCACTATCCTCGTGTCCCACTGCCCTCATGTCCTCATGTCCCACTGTCCTAATGTCCCACTGTCCTCATGTCCCACTATCCTCTGTCCCACTGTCTTCGTGTCCTCATGTCCCACTGTCCTAATGTCCCAATGTCCTCATGTCCCACTGTCAACATGTCCTCCTGTCCCACTGTCCTCATGTCCCACTGTCCTCTGTCCCACTGTCTCCATGTCGTCATGCCCCACTGTCCTCATGTCCCACTGTCCTCTGTCCCACTGTCTCCATGTCCTCATGCCCCACTGTCCTCCTGTCCCACTGTCCTCATGTCCCACTGTCCTCCTGTCCCACTGTCCTCATGTCCCACTGTCCTCTGTCCCACTGTCTCCATGTCCTCCTGTCCCACTATCCTCATGTCCCACATCAGGGCCAGAACGACACTGATAAGTTAAAAACATCAGTTAATATTGAGTTTCTGTTCTAAATGTCCAGACCAGTTCCCTGTTGGAGAACGTCCCCGCCCCGGGACCTGGAACCTCCAGCCAGGAGATGCAGAACCTGTGAGAACCAACACACACACACACACATGGAGGTGGCGCCCCCTGGTGTTCAGCTCTGTAACTGCAGCCTGAACATGAGATGAATATTACTTTTACATAATTATGACGGGAACCAATAGTTGCTAGAACCACAACTACATGTGAGATGTTCTAGATCAACACCGGGACGTTCTCAATATACTGATTGAGTGTCGTAGAAAAGAGCAGCAGATTGTTTCCGTGGCGACGGGCCTGAGAACCCTCAGCCTCTCTGCTGCCTTGCTCACAGGCGGGTCTGGGAGGAGACACTGCTGGATGGCCTGCTGAACTTTGCTGCCACGCCGCGTGGCGCCTTGCTGCTGCAGCTGACCGGCGCCCTGGAGCAAGGCGTCCGCTACATGTCCTCCCGCTGCACCAGGAGGCTGCAGGTACGACGCCACACAATGCCCGTGGTGTGACATCACACCGCGGGTATGATGTCACACTGAGGGTATGATGTCACACCGTGGGTATGATGTCACACCGTGGGTATGATGTCACACCGTGGGTATGATGTCACACCGCGGGTATGATGTCACACCGCGGGTATGCCGTCTGTAATCCAGCGAGATGTAATCCAGCGAGAAGTAATCCAGCGAGATGTAATCCAGCGAGAAGTAATCCAGCGAGATGTAATCCAGCGAGAAGTAATCCAGTGAGATGTAATCCAGCGAGATGTAATCAAGCAAGATGTAATCCAGCGAGAAGTAATCCAGCGAGATGTAATCCAGTGAGATGTAATCCAGCGAGATGTAATCCAGTGAGAGTGAGATGTAATCCAGCGAGATGTAATCCAGCGAGATGTAATCCAGTGAGATGTAATCCAGCGAGACGTAATCCAGTGAGAGTGAGATGTAATCCAGCGAGATGTAATCCAGCGAGATGTAATCGAGTGAGCGTGAGATGTAATCCAGCGAGATGTAATCCAGTGAGCGTGAGATGTAATCCAGCGAGATGTAATCCAGTGAGCGTGAGATGTAATCCAGCGAGACGTAATCCAGTGAGAGTGAGATGTAATCCAGCGAGATGTAATCCAGCGAGATATAATCCAGCGAGAAGTAATCCAGCGAGAAGTAATCCAGCGAGATGTAATCCAGCGAGATGTAATCCAGCGAGATATAATCCAGCGAGAAGTAATCCAGCGAGAAGTAATCCAGCGAGATGTAATCCAGCGAGATGTAATCCAGCGAGAAGTAATCCAGCGAGATGTAATCCAGCGAGAAGTAATCCAGCGAGATGTAATCCAGCGAGAAGTAATCCAGCGAGATGTAATCCAGCGAGATGTAATCCAGCGAGATGTAATCCAGCGAGAAGTAATCCAGCGAGATGTAATCCAGCGAGAAGTAATCCAGCGAGATGTAATCCAGTGAGAGTGAGATGTAATCCAGCGAGATGTAATCCAGCGAGATGTAATCCAGTGAGATGTAATCCAGCGAGATGTAATCGAGTGAGCGTGAGATGTAATCCAGCGAGATGTAATCCAGTGAGCGTGAGATGTAATCCAGCGAGATGTAATCCAGCGAGATATAATCCAGCGAGAAGTAATCCAGCGAGAAGTAATCCAGCGAGATGTAATCCAGCGAGATGTAATCCAGCGAGATATAATCCAGCGAGAAGTAATCCAGCGAGATGTAATCCAGCGAGATGTAATCCAGCGAGATGTAATCCAGCGAGAAGTAATCCAGCGAGATGTAATCCAGCGAGAAGTAATCCAGCGAGATGTAATCCAGCGAGAAGTAATCCAGCGAGATGTAATCCAGCGAGATGTAATCCAGCGAGATGTAATCCAGCGAGATGTAATCCAGCAAGATGTAATCCAGCGAGAAGTAATCCAGCGAGATGTAATCCAGTGAGATGTAATCCAGCGAGATGTAATCCAGTGAGAGTGAGATGTAATCCAGCGAGATGTAATCCAGCGAGATGTAATCCAGTGAGATGTAATCCAGCGAGATGTAATCGAGTGAGCGTGAGATGTAATCCAGCGAGATGTAATCCAGTGAGCGTGAGATGTAATCCAGCGAGACGTAATCCAGTGAGAGTGAGATGTAATCCAGCGAGATGTAATCCAGCGAGATATAATCCAGCGAGAAGTAATCCAGCGAGATGTAATCCAGCGAGATATAATCCAGCGAGAAGTAATCCAGCGAGAAGTAATCCAGCGAGATGTAGTCCAGCGAGATGTAATCCAGCGAGATAATCCAGCGAGATATAATCCAGCGAGAAGTAATCCAGCGAGAAGTAATCCAGCGAGATGTAATCCAGCGAGATATAATCCAGCGAGATATAATCCAGCGAGAAGTAATCCAGCGAGAAGTAATCCAGCGAGATGTAATCCAGCGAGATGTAATCCAGCGAGATATAATCCAGCGAGATATAATCCAGTGAGATGTAATCTGGTCCACAGGTGAGTCGCTGTGAGAAGTTTGGTTACGGTGTCATGGTGACTCAGGTGGCGGCGACGGCGCCGGGGGTCCGGGCTCTGCACGCCTCAGGTACTGTAACTGTAACTGTAACTGTAACTAACTGTCGTAACCACCAGCCTCCTTAACAACACTGTAACTGTAACTGTAACTGTAACTGTAACTAACTGTCCGGGCTGCGCTGCAGGGTGGGTTCGTTCGCTGGTGGTGGACCTCTGGTCGGCCCTGGAGGGCGCTGATGATGTCACAGTGGGCCGGCCCAAGCCCACGCCCATGGAGCCCATCGACCGGAGCTGCCTCAAGGTGGGGGCCAGATTATACACCAGGTTCTGTAATCTGAGGTTAGAGGAGGAAGATGCTCTATAATCTGGTGTCAGAGGAGGAAGATGCTCTATAATCTGGGTTAGAGGAGGAAGATGCTCTATAATCTGGTGTTCGAAGAGGAAGGTGCTCTATGATCTGGATTCGAGGTGGAAGATGCTCTATAATCTGACGTTGGAGGAGTAAGATGCTCTATAATCTGGATTAGAGACGGAAGATGCTCTATAATCTGGATTAGAGGAGGAAGACGCTCTATAATCTCGGTTAGAGGAGGAAGATGCTCTATAATCTGATGTTAGAGGAGGAAGATGCTCTATAATCTGGTGTCAGGGGAGGAAGATGCTCTATAATCTGGATTAGAGGAGGAAGGTGCTCTATAATCTGGATTAGAGGAGGAAGATGCTCTATAATCTGGATTAGAGGAGGAAGATGCTCTATAATCTGGTGTTAGAGGATGAAGATGCTCTATAATCTGATGTTAGAGGAGGAAGAGCTCTATAATCTGATGTTAGAGGAGGAAGATGGAAGATGCTCTATAATCTGGTGTCAGGGGAGGACGATGCTCTATAATCTGGTGCTGGAGGAGGAAGATGCTCTATAATTTGATGTTTGAGGAGGAAGATGCTCTATAATCTGGATTAGAGGAGGAAGGTGCTCTATAATCTGGATTAGAGGAGGAAGATGCTCTATAATCTGGAGTATTTTGTTTTTTCTCTCATTATATATATTCTTTACATTTTCAATATAATATTCAAATTCCCCAGAAATTACATTTTCCCTCAAATGTATTATTTAATTTGTCCCCATTATTTAATCATAATATTTATATTTTACAATTTGTTGATTTTGTTTTTCATTTTTAATCATCTTATTTCATTTCAGTATAGAATTTTCTTATATTCTGTTAGTCAGTTTTTAGCTTTGTTCATTACAAAATGTATGTATTTTTTTCTCTTTGTCCCTTTCAGTGTTTCTAGACTTTTATTTTTTAAACCTTCTTTTCTAAAACCATTGTTGTCGTAGAGCTCAAAAAGTTTTAGTTTTCATATGAAGAAGTCAACAATGTCGTCCTCAGTCCTTCCTGTCCCTGGTCAACCTGCTGTCCTCCGGGGCGGTGTGGACGCTGCTGGACGGCCAGCCTCTGGCCAACAGGAGGCGCTATCCCCTGAGGGACGTCCCCGCCTCCGTCCCGGTGAGCGTCCAGGCTGCAGTTCTCCCTGCCGCCACCGGAGGGCAGACCTGCTCCCTGGTGTCCAGGCTGCAGTTCTCCCTGCCGCCACCGGAGGGCAGACCTGCTCCCTGGTGTCCAGGCTGCAGTTCTCCCTGCCGCCACCGGAGGGCAGACCTGCTCCCTGGTGTCCAGGCTGCAGTTCTCCCTGCCGCCACCGGAGGGCAGACCTGCTCCCTGGCGTCCAGGCTGCAGTTCTTGAAGTTGTTGAAGATGGAACATTAACACTGTTGTGGTTTTGTACCTTAACCACTCTCTTCTTCTCATCCTCCTCTCTTCCTCTCCTCCTCCTCTCTTCTTCTCCTCCTCCTCTCTTCCTCTTCTTCTCCTCCTCCTCTCTTCCTCTTCTTCTCCTCCTCCTCTCTTCCTCTTCTCCTCCTCCTCTCTTCCTCTTCTCCTCCTCCTCTCTTCCTCTCCTCTCCTCCTCCTCTTCCTCTCCTCTCCTCCTCCTCTTCCTCTCCTCTCCTCCTCTCCCTCCCCCCCCCCCCCCCCCCCCCCCCAGGACTTGATGGACAGACTGGTAGTGATGAACTCAGAGGAGAAGATTCGTTCTCTCTTCCACTTCCATCAGTCTCACCTGTTTGGTTTGAGGTGAGAACAACAACGAGGTTTTCCTGAGTGCTTTGATCAGCTGGTGCCTGAGGGGGAGGGGGGGAAGGGGGGGGGGGTGAGGTGCTGTGACGGGGGGGTGAGGTATTGTGATGGTGACGGGGGGGTGAGGTGCTGTGACGGGGGGGTGAGGTGCTGTGATGTGACGGGGGGGTGAGGCGCTGTGATGGTGATGGGGGGGTGAGGCGCTGTGACGGGGGGGGTGAGGTGCTGTGATGTGACGGGGGGGTGAGGCGCTGTGATGGTGATGGGGGGGGTGAGGCGCTGTGATGGTGACGGGGGGGTGAGGCGCTGTGATGGTGACGGGGGGGTGAGGTGCTGTGATGGTGACGGGGGGGTGAGGCGCTGTGATGGTGACGGGGGGGTGAGGCGCTGTGATGGTGATGGGGGGGTGAGGTGCTGTGATGGTGACGGGGGGGGTGAGGTGCTGTGATGGTGACGGGGGGGGGTGCTGTGATGGTGACGGGGGGGGGTGAGGTGCTGTGATGGTGACGGGGGGGTGAGGTGCTGTGATGGTGACGGGGGGTGAGGTGCTGTGATGGTGATGGGGGGGTGAGGTGCTGTGATGGTGACGGGGGGGTGAGGTGCTGTGATGGTGATGGGGGGGTGAGGTGCTGTGATGGTGACGGGGGGGTGCTGTGATGGTGACGGGGGGGTGAGGTGCTGTGATGGTGACGGGGGGGTGAGGTGCTGTGACGGGGGGGTGAGGTGCTGTGATGGTGACGGGGGGGTGAGGTGCTGTGATGGTGATGGGGGGGTGAGGTGCTGTGATGGTGACGGGGGGGTGGGCTGCTGTGATGGTGACGGGGGGGTGAGGTGCTGTGATGGGGGGGGTGAGGTGCTGTGATGGTGATGGGGGGGTGAGGCGCTGTGATGGTGACGGGGGGTGAGGCGCTGTGATGGTGACGGGGGGGGTGGGCTGCTGTGATGGTGACGGGGGGGTGAGGCGCTGTGATGGTGATGGGGGGGGGGCGCTGTGATGGTGACGGGGGGGTGAGGTGCTGTGATGGTGACGGGGGGGTGTGGGTGCTGTGATGGTGACGGGGGGGGGGTGAGGTGCTGTGATGGTGACGGGGGGGTGAGGTGCTGTGATGGTGATGGGGGGGTGAGGCGCTGTGATGGTGATGGGGGGGGGCGCTGTGATAGTGACGGGGGGGTGTGGGTGCTGTGATGGTGACGGGGGGGTGAGGCGCTGTGATGGTGACGGGGGGGTGAGGCGCTGTGATGGTGACGGGGGGGTGCTGTGATGGTGACGGGGGGGGTGAGGCGCTGTGATGGTGACGGGGGGGGGTGAGGTGCTGTGATGGTGACGGGGGGGTGAGGTGCTGTGATGGTGATGGGGGGGTGAGGCGCTGTGATGGTGATGGGGGGGGGCGCTGTGATAGTGACGGGGGGGTGTGGGTGCTGTGATGGTGACGGGGGGGTGAGGCGCTGTGATGGTGACGGGGGGGGTGAGGCGCTGTGATGGTGACGGGGGGGTGCTGTGATGGTGACGGGGGGGTGAGGCGCTGTGTGGGCGCGGTGGTTCAAGGTTTCCCAGGAGGAGGAGCTCCTGGAGAAGTGGAGGTTCTGTGGCGGCAGAACCTCGTCTCACTAGCCTTACTGCTGCTATTATTATTATTATTATTATTGTTATTACCATTATTATTATTATTATTATTATTGTTATTATTATTATTATTATTATTACCATTATTATTATTATTATTGTTATTATTATTATTATTACCATTATTATTATTATTATTGTTATTATTATTATTACCATTATTATTATTATTACTATTATTATTATTGTTATTACTATTATTATTATTATTATTACCATTATTATTATTATTATTATTATTATTATTATTATTATTATTATTACTATCATTATGATGATGATGATTATTATTACCATTATTATTATTAATTACTATCATTATTATTATTATTATTACCATTATTATTATTATTATTACTATTATTATTATTACTATTATTATTATTATTACCATTATTATTATTAATTACTATTATTATTATTACTATTATTATTACCATTATTATTATTATTACCATTACTATTATTACTATTATTACTATTATTACTATTATTATTATTATTATTATTATTATTATTATTATTATTACCATTATTATTATTATTACTATTATTATTACCATTATTATTATTATTATTATTATTATTATTGCTTACACCATTATTGTTATTCTATTATTATATCATATTTCTTCTTTCTCCATCCCTCCCCTACTACCACACACACACACACACACACACACACACACACACACACACACACAGTTAATGTAAGAATAGGTAATATTGTGGGTGTAGCAATCGGGGGTCATGTGTTAGTGTTTGATCCTGCCTTTCATCCTGTCTTTCATCCTGTCTTTCATCCTTTCTTCTGCACAAAAGAAAGAAGGAGGGTAGTGTGGCAGAGAGGCAGAGGACAGACTTCCTCCACTAGGGGGCGTCCATCCATCCTCTGTCTATCCATCTATCCATCCTCTATCCATCCATCCTCTGTCCATCCATCCATCCATCCATCCATCCTCTATCCATCCATCCATCCTCTGTCCATCCATCCATCCTCTGTCTATCCATCCATCCATCCTCTGTCCATCCATCCATCCATCCATCCATCCATCCATCCATCCATCCATCTATCCATCCATCCATCCTCTGTCCATCCATCCATCCTCTGTCTATCCATCCATCCATCCTCTGTCCATCCATCCATCCTCTGTCCATCCATCCTCTGTCCATCCATCCATCCATCCTCTATCCATCCATCCATCCTCTGTCCATCCATCCATCCTCTGTCTATCCATCCATCCATCCTCTACCCATCCATCCATCCTCTGTCCATCCATCCATCCTCCATCCATCCGTCCATCCTCCATTCATCCATCCTCCGTCCATTCATCCATCCTCCATCCATCCAGCCATCCTCCATCCATTCATCCATCCTCCATCCATTCATCCATCCTCCATCCATTCATCCATCCTCCATCCAGCCATCCATCCATCCATCAGACTGGAGAAGTTGAGGCCAGTAACAGAATTTTAAAAAGTATTACTAAAAGGAAGTATAAAAGATTAAAAACAGCAAGATGAAAGGAAAAGTCATAAAGGACTAAAAGTGTTTCTTCATTTATAACGACTCTGAAGCGTAAAGTTGAAGTCGCTCGTACAAACCTGAACCAGCAGCATGAGGACGTGGAGAAAGGACATCAATCTGATAACACAGTACTTTAACCACCACGGATGTCCTGCAGTGTGTGTGTGTGTGTGTGTGTGGGGGGGGGGGGCGCTGGACGCCTCAGGAGCTTCAGCGGCTCGACGTGCTTCTTTAGTTGTTAAACACATTTAATTGAACCGTCGCCAGTAAAATGAACCTTTGTTAGTGAGAATGTACTGATCGCTATGGTTACGGGGGGGGGGGGCTGCTTTTCTTTTGATGTTGTGATGAAAGTTGGCGTGAAGGGATGACAGGAGTTTTTTTGATCCATAAAGGTGGAGGTGGTTTCAGTGGAGCAGGAGAGTGACGGGGGTGGAGGCGGGTGGAGGCGGGTGGAGGCGGGTGGAGGCTGGTGGAGGTGGGTGGAGGAGCTCCTGCCCTCCTACATTCATTTCTGATTCATGATCGGATTCAACCCCTTCCTTCTGCTTGAAAAGTTGCTGACTCATCAGAACCACAAAGAGATGAAAGAGTAAAAGAAGAAAGAATTCTGTTCAGACCTGATCATTCAAACTGGACTCATGAGGGAGTTCTAGTTTTTAGTGGGACTCCAGGTTCAGACCTGGTTCAGATCAGGTTCAGACCAGGTTCAGACCCGGTTCAGACCAGGTTCAGACCCAGTTCAGACCCGGTTCAGACCAGGTTCAGACCCAGTTCAGACCCGGTTCAGACCAGGTTCAGACCCGGTTCAGACCAGGTTCAGACCAGGTTCAGACCAGGAAGGGTTCTGGTTCCACTCTAATCCTCTGCTCCCTAAGAAGCTTTATTCTGCTTCTGCCACATTCTCTGATCTCTGATCAGCAAACTGGTCCAGAGCATTCCTCAGTGCCCCCCCCCCTCCCCCCCCCCCCCCCCCCCCCCCTGATCTTCACAGGCTAATGAGAGCTAAAACCCCACAGTGCTCATCACTCTTCCTAAAGCCTCTTTGTTGTCATGGCGACCAGCGGCTCTGATCGCCCTCCTTCCTGTTTCCAACCCTTGTGAATAATTTGATCAGCTTTTATTGTGAAGGGACCTGAGCATGAGGGATCTCCTCCTGCTCAGCCTGGAATGGCTGTTATGTTAGTGTGAGCGCTTCCTCCAACATCTCTTCCTTTAGGGTGGAGGTGGGGGGTCCCATCATGTCACCATCAACATCTCTTCCTTTAGGGTGGAGGTGGGGGGTCCCATCAAGTCACCATCAACATCTCTTCCTTCAGGGTGGAGGTGGGGGGTCCCATCAAGTCACCATCAACATCTCTTCCTTCAGGGTGGAGGTGGGGGGTCCCATCAAGTCACCATCAACATCTCTTCCTTCAGGGTGGAGGTGGGGGGTCCCATCATGTCACCATCAACATCTCTTCCTTCAGGGTGGAGGTGGGGGGTCCCATCAAGTCACCATCAACATCTCTTCCTTCAGGGTGGAGGTGGGGGGTCCCATCATGTCACCATCAACATCTCTTCCTTCAGGGTGGAGGTGGGGGGTCCCATCATGTCACCATCAACATCTCTTCCTTCAGGGTGGAGGTGGGGGGTCCCATCATGTCACCACCAACATCTCTTCCTTCAGGGTGGAGGTGGGGGGTCCCATCATGTCACCATCAACATCTCTTCCTTCAGGGTGGAGGTGGGGGGTCCCATCTCCCATCAAGTCACCATCAACAGGAGTTTAGTGAAATGGTGACAGAAAAGACCAACAGTGGCTCAGTGAACACAACACCGAGTCGGCTGATCTGTAGAGCACCGTCACCGTGGCGATGAGGCCCAGGAGGCGGAGCTGTAACTCAGGAGGCGGAGCCTTACCTTGGGAGGCGGGGCTTCAGCTCAGGAGGTGTAGCTGCAGCCCACCCTGTTGTCTGGCTGTAGTCGTCTGGCTGTAGTCGTCTGGTTGTAGTTTGTGTGGCTGTAGTTGTCCGACTGCAGTTGTTTGACTGTAGCTGTCCGGCTGTACTCGTCTGACTGTAGTTTTCTGGCTGTAGTAGTCTGACTGTAGTCGTCTGGCTGTAATTGTCTGACTGTAGTCGTCTGGCTGTAGTCGTCCGGCTGTACTCGTCTGACTGTAGTTTTCTGGCTGTACTCATCTGACTGTAGTCGTCTGGCTGTAATTGTCTGACTGTAGTCGTCTGGCTGTAGTCGTCCGGCTGTAGTAGTCTGACTGTAGTTGTCTGGCTGTAGTCGTCCGGCTGTAGTAGTCTGGCTGTAGTTGTCCGGCTGTAGTAGTCTGGCTGTAGTTGTCTGGCTGTAGTCGTCCGGCTGTAGTAGTCTGACTGTAGTCGTCCGGCTGTAGTAGTCTGACTGTAGTCGTCCGGCTGTAGTAGTCTGACTGTAGTCGTCCGGCTGTAGTAGTCTGGCTGTAGTTGTCCGGCTGTAGTCGTCCGGCTGTAGTCGTCTGGCTGTAGTCGTCTGGCTGTAGTAGTCTGACTGTAGTTGTCTTTCCCGGTGTTGCAGGCTGCTCAACGTGCTCTGCTGCAGTCTGGACTCCTTCCTGCTGTTGGACACTCAGTACCACGTCTCCTCCCTGCTGCTGCAGAGTCAGAGGGACAACATGGCCGACCAGGGGTAAGACACTGTCCACTCAACTAGATTGTGTGGAATTAAAGCTCCCTCTCTGTCTGTCCCTCTCTCTGCCCCCCCCCGGTTCGGTCGACTGTTCTGATATTGAGAACTTCCTCCAGAATTACTGACACTGACTCTCCTGTCCTCTCCTGTCCTATCCTCTCCTTCCTGTCCTGTCCTGTCCTCTCCTCTCCTCTGCTTCCTCTCCTGTCCTCTCCTGTCCTGTCCTGTCATGTCCTCTCCTTCCTGTCCTCTCCTGTCCTCTCCTCTCCTCTGCTTCCTCTCCTGTCCTCTCCTGTCCTCTCCTTCCTGTCCTGTCCTCTCCTCTCCTTCCTGTCCTGTCCTCTCCTTCCTGCTCTGTCCTCTCCTGTCCTGTCCCCTCCTGTCCTGTCCTGTCCTTCCTGTCCTGTCCTCTCCTTCCTGTCCTGTCCTCTCCTGTCCTGTCCTGTCATGTCCTCTCCTTCCTGTCCTCTCCTGTCATGTCCTGTCCTGTCCTTCCTGTCCTGTCCCCTCCTGTCCTGTCCTGTCCCCTCCTGTCCTGTCCTTCCTGTCCTGTCCTCTCCTGTCCTGTCCTATCCTGTCCTTCCTGTCCTGTCCTCTCCTTCCTGTCCTGTCCTCTCCTGTCCTCTCCTGTCCTCTCCTGTTCTGTCCTTCCTGTCCTGTCCTCTCCTATCCTATCCTGTCCTGTCCCCTCCTGTCCTGTCCTTCCTGTTCTGTCCTCTCCTTCCTGTCTTGTCCTGTCCTGTCCTCTCCTTCCTGCCCTCTCCTGTCCTGTCCTGTCCTCTCCTGTCCTCTCCTATTCTGTCCTGTCCTCTCCTCTCCTGTCCTGTCCTCTCCTATCCTATCCTGTCCTGTCCTCTCCTGTCCTGTCCTCTCCTATTCTGTCCTCTCCTATTCTGTCCTGTCCTCTCCTCTCCTGTCCTGTCCTCTCCTTCCTGTCCTGTCCTCTCCTTCCTGTCATCTCCTGTCCAATCCTGTCCTCTCCTTTCTGTCCTCTCCTGTCCTGTCCTCTCCTGTCCTGTTGTTCCTGTCCTCTCCTTCCGGTCCTTCCTGTCCTTCCTGTCCTGTCCCCTCCTGTCCTGTCCTGTCCTTCCTGTCCTGTCCCCTCCTGTCCTGTCCTATCCTGTCCTCTCCTTCCTGCCCTGTCCTGTCCTTTCCTGTCCCCTCGTGTCCTGTCCTGTCCTGTCCCCTCCTGTCCTGTCCTCTCCTGTCCTGTCCTATCCTGTCCTGTCCCCTCCTGTCCTGCCCTCTCCTTCCTGCCCTGCCCTGTCCTGTCCTGTCCTGTCCCCTCGTGTCCTGTCCTGTCCTTCCTGACCTGTCCTGTCCTCAGCAGGGTGATAGTGGACGTCCTGTCAGTGGAGAGGAACCATGTCCTGGTCCGGGTCCTGGTGGTTGGGGGTCCGTCAGAGAGGATTCTTCCTCCTCGAGCTCTGCAGGAGGTCAGTGCTGCTCCACCCTCATCCTCCTCCACCCTCATCCTCTGCTCCACCTGCTGGTGGCGCTGTGCTCCTCCACCTGGTCCCATAATGGTCTGATGATGGTCTGATACTGTCAGACGCTAATCCAGATTATAGTGCATCTTCCTTCACTGACTCTCTCTCTCCCTCTCTCTCTCTCTCTCTCTGTCTCTCTCTCTCTCTCTCTCTGTCTCTGTCTCTGTCTCTCTCTCTCTCTCCCTCCCTCTCCCTCTCTCTCTCTCTCTCTCCCTCTCTCTCTCTCTCCAGGGCGAGAGACCTTACCCGTGGCCCATGTTCTGCTCGTCTCCTCCTCCAGCCTGTTACACTCTGGACCGGCCTCAGATCGTCTCCTCCAGTAGGAACCTCGTCCTCCTGTCCCACCTGGTGTCCTCCTGTCCAACCTGGTGTCCTCCTCATGTCTCTGAGTCCTACCTTGTCTGTCCTCTGCTCTACGTAGAGTCAGAGATCGGTGTTTTCCTGGCTTCACCCAGAGACGCGGAGACGGACGAGAGCTGGCTGGACGCCTGCAGGAGACACTTCTGCAAAGCCGTGACCTCCGACCCCGACTCCCTCACCACAGGGGGTAAGACTCACCTCCGCCATGTCCCTGTTGCTCGTCCACATCTGGCACACATCTGCAACGTGTGTGTGTGTGTGTGTGTGTGTGTGTGTGTGTGTGTGTGTGTGTGTGTGTGTGTGTGTGTGTGTGTGTGTGTGTGTGTGTGTGTGTGTGTGTGTGTGTGTGTGTGTGTGTGTGTGTGTGTGTGTGTGTGTGTGTGTGTGTGTGTCCTCAGTGGTGGCGGACCTCCTGGAGGAGGTGGTGCTCCGTCTCTCCAGCTCCGAGTGTTTCTTCCCTCCGTCACGGGTCAAAGGTCAGTGGAGGAGAGGAACTCCTCTGACCGTGTGTGTGTGGGTGTGTGTGTGTGTTAGCAGGTTAGCTTAGCGTTAATTCCACACAACGGCTTCACGTTCCTTATTGATTTATTAATGGTTCAGATTAAGGGTTCAGATTAAGGGTTCAGATTAAGGGTTCAGATTAAAAATTCAGATTAATGGTTCAGATTAAGGGTTCAGATTAAAGGTTCAGATTCACGGTTCAGATTAAGGGTTCAGATTAAAGGTTCAGATTAAGGGTTCAGATTAAGGGTTCAGATTAAGGGTTCAGATTAAGGGTTCAGATTAATGGTTCATATTAACGGTTCATATTAACAATTCAGACTAACGGTTCAGATTCAGGGCTCAGAATAAAGGTTCAGATTAAGGGTTCAGATTAACAGTTCCTGCTCTCGTTCAGACTCTTTGTTTGTGTTTCACCTTCACATGTCAACGTTCTGGAAACGGAAGTTTCCATGTTGGTGTTGTAGTACTGAAAGCACACACACACTCATTATAGATTATAGAGCATCTTCCTCCTCTAATCCAGATGATAGAGCATCTTCCTCCTCTAATCCAGACTATAGAGCATCTTCCTCCTCTAATCCAGACTATAGAGCACCGTCCTCCTCTAATCCCGATTATAGAGCATCTTCCTCCTCTAATCCAGATTATAGAGCACCGTCCTCCTCTAATCCAGATTATAGAGCATCGTTCTCCTCTAATCCAGATTATAGAGCATCTTCCTCCTCTAACCCAGATTATAGAGCATTTTACTTCTCTAATCCAGATTATAGAGCATCTTACTCCTCTAATCCAGATTATAGAGCATCTTCCTCCTCTAACACCAAATTATCGAGCATCTTCCTCCTCTAATCCAGATTACAGAGCATCGTCCTCCTCTAATCCAGACTATAGAGCATTTTACTCCTCTAATCCAGATTATAGAGCATCTTCCTCCTCTAACACCAAATTATAGAGCATCTTCCTCCTCTAATCCAGATGATAGAGCATATTCCTCCTCTAATCCAGACTATAGAGCATCTTCCTCCTCTAATCCAGACTATAGAGCACCGTCCTCCTCTAATCCAGATTATAGAGCATCTTCCTCCTCTAATCCAGATTATAGAGCATCATCCTCCTCTAATCCAGATTATAGAGCATCGTCCTCCTCGAATCCAGATTATAGAGCATCTTCCTCCTCTAACCCAGATTATAGAGCATCTTACTTCTCTAATCCAGATTATAGAGCATCTTACTCCTCTAATCCAGATTATAGAGCATCTTCCTCCTCTAACACCAAATTATCGAGCATCTTCCTCCTCTAATCCAGATTACAGAGCATCGTCCTCCTCTAATCCAGACTATAGAGCATCTTACTCCTCTAATCCAGATTATAGAGCATCTTCCTCCTCTAACACCAAATTATAGAGCATCTTCCTCCTCTAATCCAGATTACAGAGCAGTTAGTAACTGTACTGTTGGAAGCAGTAGTAGTGTAAGGAGCTCCACCCTTTCCTCCCGGCTCTGGTGACGTAGCAGCGGCTGGTCTTCTTCTGTGGTTCCACAGCGGAGGAGGCGGATGTGGGCGGGGCTGAGTTGTCGGCGGTGGAGCAGCTGGGGGTCCTCACCTGTGTGAGGTCAGTCACCTGAGCCCATGAAGGACAGGGAGGGGGCGGAGCCTGACGGCGTGGAGGAGGATGTTTACACAGTGATGTCATGGATGTTTACACAGTGATGTCATGGATGTTTACAGTGATGTCATGGATGTTGACAGTGATGTCATGGATGTTGACAGTGAGGTCATGGATGTTTACAGTGAGGTCATGGATGTTGACAGTGAGGTCATGGATGTTGACAGTGAGGTCATGGATGTTTACAGTGAGGTCATGGATGTTTACAGTGAGGTCATGGATGTTTACAGTGAGGTCATGGATGTTTACAGGTACGGCCGGAGCCTGAGGCTGCTGGGAGACGATGCTGCTGCCGAGCTCACGCTGCTCATGAAGCAGGTGAAGACGCTCTTGTCCTCGCAGCTCAGTATCCTTCACAGAGGTCAGAGGTCAGAGAACAGAGGTCAAAGGTCACAACTGGTGCCGACATGACAAAGCTGAAGCAACAAAGCGTCTTCCTCCTCTAATCCAGATTATAGAGCATCTTCCTCCTCTAATCCAGATTATAGAGCATCTTCCTCTCGTCCAGATTATACAGCATCTTCCTCCTCTAACACCAGATTATAGAGCATCTTCCTCCTGTAACATCAGATTATAGAGCATCTTCCTCCTCTAATCCAGATTATAGAGCATCTTCCTCCTCTAATCCAGATTATAGAGCATCTTCCTCCCCTAATCCAGATTATAGAGCATCTTCCTCCTCTAATCCAGATTATAGAGCATCTTCCTCCTCTAATCCAGATTATAGAGCATCTTCCTCTCGTCCAGATTATACAGCATCTTCCTCCTCTAACACCAGATTATAGAGCATCTTCCTCCTGTAACATCAGATTATAGAGCATCTTCCTCCTCTAATCCAGATTATAGAGCACATTCCTCCTCTAACACCAGATTATAGAGCATCTTCCTCCTCTAACACCAGATTATAGAGCATCTTCCTCCTCTAATCCAGATTATAGAGCAAATTCCTCCTCTAATCCAGATTATAGAGCATCTTCCTCCTCTAGTCCAGATTATAGAGCATCTTCCTCCTCTAGTCCAGATTATAGAGCCTCTTCCTCCTCTAACACCAGATTATAGAGCATCTTCCTCCTCTAACACCAGATTATAGAGCATCTTCCTCCTCTAATCCAGATTATAGAGCATCTTCCTCCTCTAGTCCAGATTATAGAGCATCTTACTCCTCTAGTCCAGATTATAGAGCATCTTCCGCCTCTACCATCAGAGGACGTTACTGTTGGTGTGTTCAGTATGAGGGTGACTCTGATTGGAGGATGCTGGTGTGGCTCCGCCTGTCTGGGCTCCTTGACTCCGCCCCCAGCCCCCCTGCAGGGTGGGTACCCGGCTCACGATTGGCTGACGTCCACCGTCTTCCTGGTGATGGAGGGAGACCGGCGGCGCTCCTTCAGCCTCCTGCTCCACCTGTCCTGCCTGCTGGCCTCCGCCTTCCTGTGGCCCGCCAGGATCCACGCCTCGGTGGGTGGAACCGCAGTGTTCTGGCTCACATTCTCCATTTCTCCACATTCTCCACCTTCTCCACGTTCTCCATGTTCTCCACATTCTCCACGTTCTCCATGTTCTCCACATTCTCCACCTTCTCCACGTTCTCCACATTCTCCACATTCTCCACGTTCTCCATGTTCTCCACATTCGCCACGTTCTCCACGTTCTCCACATTCTCCACGTTCTCCATGTTCTCCACATTCTCCACGTTCTCCACGTTCTCCAGGTTCTCCACATTCTCCACATTCTCCACGTTCTCCACGTTCTCCACGTTCTCCACATTCTCCACATTCTCCACGTTCTCCACGTTCTCCACGTTCTCCACGTTCTCCACGTTCTCCACATTCTCCACATTCGCCACGTTCTCCACGCAGTAATTTATTGTTGAACTGATGTGCTGTTATTTTGAAAGGTCCACCTCCCGAGGGATGTGGCTGAGTCTGGAGTCCCGCCCCTCTACTGGAGCTCCGCCCACTTCCTGGAGCTGCTGCTGAAGGCGGAGGTCCCTCTGGTCCACTCCGCCTTCAGGATGTCGGGCTTCACCCCCTCACAGGTAAGCACCACCTGGTGCTTTTATTCTGACAGGCACTGTCAAAATAAAAGTAGCAGGTCCAGGAGAACAACGACTGGGAGTTATGACATCACGGAGGAAACTCTGTTCTGATTGGCTCTACTGAGCATGTGCAGAAGAACTACTTAGTACCAACATGGTGTCCAGGACCAGGACCAGGTCCAAGACCAGGACCAGGACCAGGTCCAGGTCCTGGTACAAAGACAATAAATGATTGTCAATAAATAAAGACAACAAATGACTTTAAATAAATAAATGAATAAACAAATGAATAAATAAATGAATAAATCAATAAATGAATAAATCAATAAATGAATAAATGAATAAATCAATAAATGAATAAATGAATAAATACATAAATACATAAAGCCTATACCATAAAGATTGTTCCAACAGCTTCTTTTCTCCAAACTGAAGTGAACTGCTTCACCTCCTGTTGTCTCCTGCTGCCTCGGAGCCCTTGAGCAAGGCGCCTGAGCAGCTGTGCTGTGTGTCCAGATGTGCCTCCAGTGGCTGAGCCAGTGTCTGTGGAACTACCTGGACTGGCCGGACGTCCTGCAGTACCTGCTGGTCTGCCTCCTGCTGGGCCCCGACTACCAGGTGTACCTGAGCCTGGCGCTGCTGCAGCACCTGCAGCCCCGCATCCTGCAGCGCAGCCAGAGCCAGGAGCTGCAGCTCCTCCTCAAGGTGGAGTAGGGTACTGCATCTGGCCTACTGTGTGTCACCAGCCTCCTTACCTGGAGTCAAAGAGTCGGAACGCTGCGGTAGCACGCGGCTCTTTGCTCACATGCTAGCATGTTAATATGTTAACATGTTAGCATGTTAATGTTATGCTAACATGCTAATATGTTAACATGTCAATGTTATGCTAATGTGTTAACATGCTAATTTGTTTACATGTTAGCATGTCAATGTTACGCTAATGAGCTAATATGTTAACATGTTAATATGCTAACATGCTAATATGCAGGTAGCTGTCATACGACTCACGATTTCATGATTCACATTTTGAAATACACAGATGATGTCATTGTATTTGTATTTTCAGTTTGTTGGTGAATTTAAAATGTGTTCTCTCCTGCAGTATTGCACTTGATACTGCATTAATGACGTGTTGCTGTGCAGCCACACACACGTGTTGTGTTTTGGTAGCTTGACGTGTTCTGAGTAGGACTAAGACTTCCTGGACGAGTCTCTTCGTCAGAAAGTCTTCTTGTGATTCAGACTCGTCAGGTCCTCAGGAGGACGAGCTTCACCAAACACGTCCTCGGTACTTCACTGTCGTTAGGCGACTTAATGAAGCGAGAAGTGTTGATGGTTGAAGTCCCGCGGTTCCTCCTGCATCAACGTGTTAAAGTCAGATTAGTGAAGAACCTCAACGTCCTCTAGGACCTTCTGGGACCTTCTGGGACCTTCTGGGTCCTGAGGCCCAGCACGGGTCTGCACTGGCTTAGGGTTCCCAGGGTTCTGATGTTTCCATGGAGACGCCATCATGTGGTCACATTGATGTTCTGATGGAGGAACCTTGTGTTCTGCAGGAGGAACCGATCTGGGGCTTCAGGCTGGGCGACTACCTGGACTTCATGGAGGGTCTGGAGCGCCGCTACCGGGGCGTCGTCCTGCCAGACATGAGGGGCATCCTGGACCCGGCCCAGTAGCAGGCCACGCCCCCACACAGTAGCAGGCCACGCCCCCACACAGTAGCATGCCACGCTCCCCCACAGTAACAGGCCACGCCCCACACAGTAACAGGCCACGCCCCACACAATAGCAGGCCACACCCCACACACAGTAGCAGGCCACGCCCCACACAGTAGCAGGCCACGCCCCCCACACAGTAGCAGGCCACGCCCCCCACATACACTAGTGGAGGCCACGCCCCCTCACAGTAGCAGGCCACGCCCCCTCACAGTAGCAGGCCACGCCCCCACATACACTAGTGGAGGTCACGCCCCCTCATCGTAGCAGGCCACGCCCCCCCACACACAGTAGCAGGCCACGCCCCCGGACACAAATTAAAAAAAAATTATTCCTACAGTTCTTGTTTTTATTTACATATATATATTTATATATATTTAGAGGAAACCCTGATAAAAAATTTCAAAATAATTTTTTTTTAATTAAAATGAAAAATTATGATTTATTTTTAGTTTTCCATGTTGAATTTTTAAGAAATCCCTATTAATGTTGAACAACTATTGTATAGTTGTTGTTTTTATTATTATTTTATTTCATGAAATTCTCCTCAAAAAATGTGAATTCAAGGAAACCAATGATTCTGATTGGCTGCCGGCCGACGCGATGCGAAGACTTCTGGATATTTAAACAATTCAATTCTTATCCAAACCATGAAACTAGCAGAAGATATTATTGATTTAATTTCTACGCCTTCCAGCAGCGTTCACTGTCGTACAGAAATATCCTGAATGTACAAACCAACTCAGCATTTAGAGAGTATCTGGACAAACTAAGTCAATATAAACTCTAATATTAGAGACCATCAATGGAACGTAAAATAATATTTGTAGAGCCACAAAAGATTAAAAATCAAAGGTTTCCTGTTGGGTCTGTGTGAATTGAATGTTTGAACTGTGAGAAATGTTCTTTTATAGACGATGAAATACTGTCTGTTTACTACACATTTTGGTGTTTTTCTAAGAAGGAACCAACATGTTTCAGTGAAAAAGACAAACTTTATTCCTTCAAACTGGACTTTAACCTGAAGAGGTTAAACTCAGCAGAGCTTTATTGTGGCGGTCCACAGAGAAAGTTTCCTTTCTTTGTTCCAGCAGTTTCAGAGGATTAAGCTGTTTTTTATTAATCCTCTCAGCAGCAAGATCACATTTAATCACCGAACCTTAATTCCTAATCGTCAATCTGTGGATTCAGTCTGAGAGAAGCTGTGCGCTCGTCCTGCAGCCGCAGCCACCACTATATATATCTATACATACATATATATATGTATAGATATATATATATATATGTATATGTATGTATGGTCTGGAAACCCCAAGGTCACAGTGGGAGAACCCCCCCAAAGCTGGTGGAGAATGACCGATGAAGATCCTGTGGGACTTCCAGATCCAGACAGACAGGATGGTAATGGCGAACCAAGCAGACATTGTGGTGGTTGATAAAGGGCAGAGGATGTAGCAACACCAAGTGATGGAACATCAGAAAGAAGGAGTACCAAGTGATGGAACATCAGAAAGAAGGAGTACCAAGTGATGGAACATCAGAAAGAAGAAGTACCAAGTGATGGAACATCAGAAAGAAGGAGTACCAAGTGATGGAACATCAGAAAGAAGAAGTACCAAGTGATGGAACATCAGAAAGAAGAAGTACCAAGTGATGGAACATCAGAAAGAAGGAGTACCAAGTGATGGAACATCAGAAAGAAGGAGTACCAAGTGATGGAACATCAGAAAGAAGAAGTACCAAGTGATGGAACATCAGAAAGAAGGAGTACCAAGTGATGGAACATCAGAAAGAAGAAGTACCAAGTGATGGAACATCAGAAAGAAGGAGTACCAAGTGATGGAACATCAGAAAGAAGGAGTACCAAGTGATGGAACATCAGAAAGAAGAAGTACCAAGTGATGGAACATCAGAAAGAAGGAGTACCAAGTGATGGAACATCAGAAAGAAGAAGTACCAAGTGATGGAACATCAGAAAGAAGAAGTACCAAGTGATGGAACATCAGAAAGAAGGAGTACCAAGTGATGGAACATCAGAAAGAAGGAGTACCAAGTGATGGAACATCAGAAAGAAGAAGTACCAAGTGATGGAACATCAGAAAGAAGGAGTACCAAGTGATGGAACATCAGAAAGAAGAAGTACCAAGTGATGGAACATCAGAAAGAAGGAGTACCAAGTGATGGAACATCAGAAAGAAGAAGTACCAAGTGATGGAACATCAGAAAGAAGGAGTACCAAGTGATGGAACATCAGAAAGAAGGAGTACCAAGTGATGGAACATCAGGAAGAAGGAGTACCAAGTGATGGAACATCAGAAAGAAGAAGTACCAAGTGATGGAACATCAGAAAGAAGGAGTACCAAGTGATGGAACATCAGAAAGAAGAAGTACCAAGTGATGGAACATCAGAAAGAAGGAGTACCAAGTGATGGAACATCAGAAAGAAGGAGTACCAAGTGATGGAACATCAGAAAGAAGAAGTACCAAGTGATGGAACATCAGAAAGAAGGAGTACCAAGTGATGGAACATCAGAAAGAAGGACTACCAAGTGATGGAACATCAGAAAGAAGGAGTACCAAGTGATGGAACATCAGAAAGAAGAAGTACCAAGTGATGGAACATCAGAAAGAAGGAGTACCAAGTGATGGAACATCAGAAAGAAGGAGTACCAAGTGATGGAACATCAGAAAGAAGGACTACCAAGTGATGGAACATCAGAAAGAAGGAGTACCAAGTGATGGAACATCAGAAAGAAGGAGTACCAAGTGATGGAACATCAGAAAGAAGAAGTACCAAGTGATGGAACATCAGAAAGAAGGACTACCAAGTGATGGAACATCAGAAAGAAGGAGTACCAAGTGATGGAACATCAGAAAGAAGGAGTACCAAGTGATGGAACATCAGAAAGAAGGACTACCAAGTGATGGAACATCAGAAAGAAGAAGTACCAAGTGATGGAACATCAGAAAGAAGGACTACCAAGTGATGGAACATCAGAAAGAAGGAGTACCAAGTGATGGAACATCAGAAGGAAGGAGTACCAGGGGCTCAGAGAGGAGCTGAAGAGGCTTGGAAGGTGAAGGTGACGGTAGTGCCCTCGGGGCCGGAACCCCCAAACTGGAGGAGGGGCTACAGCAGATCCCTGGAACAACCTCTGGTAGAGGACCGGGACCCTCAAGCTCCCAGGCCTCTGGTAGAGGACCGGGACCCTCAAGCTCCCAGGCCTCTGGTAGAGGACTAGGACCCTCAAGCTCCCAGGCCTCTGGTAGAGGACCGGGACCCTCAAGCTCCCAGGCCTCTGGTAGAGGACTAGGACCCTCAAGCTCCCAGGCCTCTGGTAGAGGACCGGGACCCTCAAGCTCCCAGGCCTCTGGTAGAGGACCAGGACCCTCAAGCTCCCAGGCCTCTGGTAGAGGACCGGGACCCTCAAGCTCCAGGCCTCTGGTAGAGGACCAGGACCCTCAAGCTCCCAGGCCTCTGGTAGAGGACCAGGACCCTCAAGCTCCCAGGCCTCTGGTAGAGGACCGGGACCCTCAAGCTCCCAGGCCTCTGGTAGAGGACCAGGACCCTCAAGCTCCCAGGCCTCTGGTAGAGGACTGGGACCCTCAAGCTCCCAGGCCTCTGGTAGAGGACCCCAGCTTGGAATAGAAAAACAGGTGACCGCCCGCGGAGGGCGAGAGGGGATTATTTTATATATACATGGTGTCTAGGCTGCCGGGGTCAGCAACACTGTTGCTAGGCAACAGGAGAGGGAGGAATGGCTGACAGTCACCATGGTGACGCTGAAGATCAGTTCTGTTCTGTTGTGGATTGTCTCTGACTGGACATCTGTCCTCTGGTCTGCAGTCCCGACCCCCGACCCGGTTCTGGGACCCCGACCTGGTTCTGAAACCCAACCCGGTTCAAGGTCCAACCAGGTGTGGGTGTGGCTGTCTCCCCTCCGCAGAGCGTCCTCCGGCTCTGGTTCTGCAGGCCTGCAGAGTCTGGTTCTGCAGGGTTCTGCAGGCCTGCAGTGTCTGGTTCTGCAGGGTTCTGCAGTGTCTGGTTCTGCAGGGTTCTGCAGGCCTGCAGTGTCTGGTTCTGCAGGGTTCTGCAGGGTTCTGCAGGGTTCTGCAGTGTCTGGTTCTGCAGGGTTCTGCAGGGTTCTGCAGCGCCGGTCCAGCCCGGGGACACGGAGACACTTCAAGTGTTGAGCAGCAGCGAGGCTGCAGCGGAACCTGATGAGGCTTCATGTCGTTAATAAGCCAGGGGTCTGCCACTGGGGGCGGCCGCAACGCTTGCATCTTCTCTAGGAGCTGTCCTTCTCTCCTCCTCCTTCTCTCCTCCTCCTTCTCTCCTCCTCCTCTCTTCTCCTCCTTCTCTCCTCCTTCTCTCCTCCTCCTTCTCTCCTCCTCCTTCTCTCCTCCTCCTTCTCTCCTCCTCCTTCTCTCCTCCTCCTTCTCTTTCTCCTCCTTCTCTCCTCCTCCTTCTCTCCTCCTCCTTCTCTTTCTCCTCCTTCTCTTTCTCCTCCTTCTCTCCTCCTCCTTCTCTCTCCTTCTCTTTCTCCTCCTTCTCTTTCTCCTCCTCTTTCTCCTCCTTCTCTCCTCCTCTTTCTCCTCCTTCTCTCCTCCTTCTCTTTCTCCTCCTTCTCTCCTCCTTCTTTCCTCCTTCTCTCCTCCTTCTCTTTCTCCTCCTTCTCTCCTCCTCCTTCTCTCCTCCTCCTCTTCTCTTTCCTCCTCCTTCTCTTTCTCCTCCTTCTCTTTCTCCTCCTTCTCTCCTCCTCCTTCTCTTTCTCCTCCTTCTCTTTCTCCTCCTCTTTCTCCTCCTTCTCTCCTCCTCTTTCTCCTCCTTCTCTCCTCCTTCTCTTTCTCCTCCTTCTCTCCTCCTTCTTTCCTCCTTCTCTCCTCCTTCTCTTTCTCCTGCTTCTCTCCTCCTCCTTCTCTCCTCCTTCTCTCCTCCTCCTTCTCTCCTCCTCCTTCTCTCCTCCTCCTTCTCTTTCTCCTCCTTCTCTTTCTCCTCCTTCTCTCCTCCTCCTTCTCCTCCTCCTTCTCTTTCTCCTCCTTCTCTCCTCCTCCTTCTCTCCTCCTCCTTCTCTTTCTCCTCCTTCTCTTTCTCCTCCTCTTTCTCCTCCTTCTCTCCTCCTCCTTCTCTCCTCCTCCTTCTCTTTCTCCTCCTTCTCTCCTCCTCCTTCTCTCCTCCTCCTTCTCTTTCTCCTCCTTCTCTTTCTCCTCCTTCTCTCCTCCTCCTTCTCTCCTCCTTCTCTTTCTCCTCCTTCTCTTTCTCCTCCTCTTTCTCCTCCTTCTCTCCTCCTCTTTCTCCTCCTTCTCTCCTCCTTCTCTTTCTCCTCCTTCTCTCCTCCTTCTTTCCTCCTTCTCTCCTCCTTCTCTTTCTCCTCCTTCTCTCCTCCTCCTTCTCTCCTCCTCCTTCTCTTTCTCCTCCTTCTCTTTCTCCTCCTTCTCTTTCTCCTCCTTCTCTCCTCCTCCTTCTCTTTCTCCTCCTTCTCTTTCTCCTCCTCTTTCTCCTCCTTCTCTCCTCCTCTTTCTCCTCCTTCTCTCCTCCTTCTCTTTCTCATCCTTCTCTCCTCCTTCTTTCCTCCTTCTCTCCTCCTTCTCTTTCTCCTGCTTCTCTCCTCCTCCTTCTCTCCTCCTTCTCTCCTCCTCCTTCTCTCCTCCTCCTTCTCTCCTCCTCCTTCTCTTTCTCCTCCTTCTCTCCTCCTCCTTCTCTCCTCCTCCTTCTCTTTCTCCTCCTTCTCTCCTCCTCCTTCTCTCCTCCTCCTTCTCTTTCTCCTCCTTCTCTTTCTCCTCCTCTTTCTCCTCCTTCTCTCCTCCTCTTTCTCCTCCTTCTCTCCTCCTCCTTCTCTCCTCCTCCTTCTCTTTCTCCTCCTTCTCTCCTCCTCCTTCTCTTTCTCCTCCTTCTGTTTCTCCTCCTCTTTCTCTCCTCCTTCTCTCCTCCTCTTTCTCCCCCTTCTCTCCTCCTCCTTCTCTCCTCCTCCTTCTCTTTCTCCTCCTCTTTCTCCTCCTTCTCTTTCTCCTCCTCTTTCTCCTCCTTCTCTCCTCCTCTTTCTCCTTCTCTCCTCCTCCTTCTCTTCTCCTCCTTCTCTTTCTCCTCCTTCTCTTTCTCCTCCTCTTTCTCCTCCTTCTGTCCTCCTCTTTCTCCTCCTTCTCTCCTCCTCCTCTTTCTCCTCCTTCTCTCCTCCTCCTCTTTCTCCTCCTTCTCTCCTCCTCTTTCTCCTCCTTCTCTCCTCCTTCTCTTTCTCCTCCTTGTCTCCTCCTCCTCCTCCTCCTCCTGCTCTCTTCTTCTTCTCCTCCTTCTCCTTCTCCTCCTGCTCTCTTCTTCTTCTGCTCCTTCTTCTTCTCCTCCTTCTGCTCCTCCTCCTCCTTCTGCTCCTTCTTCTTCTCCTCATTCTCCTCCTCCTTCTTCTGCTCCTTCTTCTTCTCCTCCTTCTCTCCTCCTCCTCTTTCTCCTCCTTCTCTCCATCTTCCCTTTCTCCTTCTGCTCCTCCTCCTCCTCCTTCTCCTCCTCCTTCTCCTCCTTCTGCTCATTCTTCTTCTCCTCCTTCTCCTCCTACTCCTCCTCCTCCTTCTCCTCCACCTCCTCCTCCCTCCATCATGGCGAAGAGGAGCCACTTCCCCTCTTGTAGCATTGATGCTAGTTTATTAGCAGAACTTCATAGAGTTTCTCTGATCTTCTTCATGTTCTAGTTGCTCTGAGGAGAACGACTCATCAATAATGGAGGAACCGGGTCGTTCCCGAACTCCTCCAGGATTGTTTCACTGCAGCTCGTTCTGCTGGAGCTTCATGTTGCTGTTTGTGATCAAAAGCAGAAATGAAGCCAGAGACTCACTTCGGCTCCACGAACCAACAAACAGAATTAAAGCTGCGTTCAGTTTGAACGTGTTCAAACAGCCAGAGTTCATCCTCAGGGAGCAGGAAGTCGTCCTTTCACAATACAACGGAGAAACTGATGGAGCGTTTAATCAGGAGCGCCGGAGAAAAGAACCGACAAATCCCACAGTCCCTCGAATTCTCAGGAGACGTGGAAACCAGCAGAACAGACTGACAGAGACCCACACACACACACACTGACCACAGGTGGAACACATCAGAACAATCAGACACAGGTCAAACATCAGAACAATCAGACACAGGTCAAACATCAGAACAATCAGACACAGGTGGAACATCAGAACAATCAGACACAGGTGGAACACATCAGAACAATCAGACACAGGTCAAACATCAGAACAATCAGACACAGGTGGAACACATCAGAACAATCAGACACAGGGTAAACATCAGAACAATCAGACACAGGTGGAACACATCAGAACAATCAGACACAGGTCAAACATCAGAACAATCAGACACAGGTCAAACATCAGAACAATCAGACACAGGTGGAACACATCAGAACAATCAGACACAGGTTAAACATCAGAACAATCAGACACAGGTGGAACACATCAGAACAATCAGACACAGGTGGAACACATCAGAACAATCAGACACAGGTGGAACACATCAGAACAATCAGACACAGGTGGAACACAGAACATCAGACACAGGTGGAGTTCACGGAGTCAATAGAGGAGGTGATGTAGAGGAGGTGGAGGTGAGGTAGAGGAGGTGGAGGTGACGTAGAGGAGGTGGAGGTGACGTAGCGTCAATAGAGGAGGTGATGTAGAGGAGGTGGAGGTGAGGTAGAGGAGGTGGTGACGTAGCATCAATAGAGGAGGGGATGTAGAGGAGGTGGGGGTGACGTAGAGGAGGTGGAGGTGACGTAGCGTTGACACTCAGATATCCATGGAGTCATCCAGACAGAACCAGTTCACTTTATTCATTCTAGGTGTATAGATCTACAATCTTCATTCTTGGTCTATAGATCTACAATCTTCATTCTAGGTCTA
>NC_137667.1:267500-279460 GCF_963422515.1 Blennius ocellaris | reverse complement strand
AAGCTAGCTGGTGGGACAGCTAGCTTGTGCTGGTGGGACAGCTAGCTTGTGCTGTTAGCAGGCTTTTAACATTGAATCTGGATTCAGTCTGGATTCACTGATTGAATCTGGATTCAGTCTGGATTCACTGAGTTCAGAGAGAAACTAGACTTTTGTTCCTTTTCTTTCTTTGCAGCCATTCGATGTTTTGACTCTGGAACACAAAGTGGTGGTTTCACCATAACGGCCAGCTTCATACCGGTTGAACCCGCCTCCACTGTGACATCACTTCCTGTCTCCATCCCTCAGCCCCCCCCCCCCAACACACACACCTCATCCCCCCGGGACAAGACCCTGGACTTCATACTACACAGGAAACCTGTGTTTAACTCCTGTCCTCCAAAGACACACACACACACACACACACACACACACACACACACACACACACACACACACACACACACACACACACACAGGTGCAGTTCCACAGTCCGTCCTCAGTGTGGCGCTCACCAGGGTGATTGTAGCCACATTGAACCATTTAGTTCAGTTTAGTCTTCGATCTAGTGCCTTCACTGTCAGGAAGCCACACGCACACACACACACACACACACACACACACACACACACACACACACACACACACACACACACACACACACACACACACACACACACACACACACACACACACACACACACACACACACAGCTTTACTTCAGTTCAATGGGATTAAAGGACGTCTGGAAGCTTTTCTCTGAGATCAAATCACCAAAGCCTCATTTTGTTCACCAGAAGGAAAAACGTTTGTGATCCTGTGGCGGCGCTGCCCTCTAGTGGTGACTTACTGCCCTCTAGTGGTGACTTACTGCCCTCTAGTGGTGACTTACTGCCCTCTAGTGGTGACTTACTGCCCTCTAGTGGTGACGGGGACTTACTGCCCTCTAGTGGTGACGGGAACTTACTGCCCTCTAGTGGTGACGGGGACTTACTGCCCTCTAGTGGTGACTTCCTGCCCTCTAGTGGTGACGGGGACTTACTGCCCTCTAGTGGTGACTTCCTGCCCTCTAGTGGTGACGGGGACTTACTGCCCTCTAGTGGTGACTTCCTGCCCTCTAGTGGTGACGGGGACTTACTGCCCTCTAGTGGTGACGGTGACTTACTGCCCTCTAGTGGTGACTTACTGCCCTCTAGTGGTGACTTCCTGCCCTCTAGTGGTGACGGGGACTTACTGCCCTCTAGTGGTGACTTCCTGCCCTCTAGTGGTGACGGGGACTTACTGCCCTCTAGTGGTGACGGGGACTTACTGCCCTCTAGTGGTGACTTCCTGCCCTCTAGTGGTGACTTACTGCCCTCTAGTGGTGACTTACTGCCCTCTAGTGGTGACTTACTGCCCTCTAGTGGTGACTTACTGCCCTCTAGTGGTGACTTACTGCCCTCTAGTGGTGACGGGGACTTACTGCCCTCTAGTGGTGACGGGAACTTACTGCCCTCTAGTGGTGACGGGGACTTACTGCCCTCTAGTGGTGACGGTGACTTACTGCCCTCTAGTGGTGACTTCCTGCCCTCTAGTGGTGACGGGGACTTACTGCCCTCTAGTGGTGACTTCCTGCCCTCTAGTGGTGACGGGGACTTACTGCCCTCTAGTGGTGACGGTGACTTACTGCCCTCTAGTGGTGACTTACTGCCCTCTAGTGGTGACTTCCTGCCCTCTAGTGGTGACGGGGACTTACTGCCCTCTAGTGGTGACTTCCTGCCCTCTAGTGGTGACGGGGACTTACTGCCCTCTAGTGGTGACGGGGACTTACTGCCCTCTAGTGGTGACTTCCTGCCCTCTAGTGGTGACGGGGACTTACTGCCCTCTAGTGGTGACTTCCTGCCCTCTAGTGGTGACGGGGACTTACTGCCCTCTAGTGGTGACGGTGACTTACTGCCCTCTAGTGGTGACTTACTGCCCTCTAGTGGTGACTTCCTGCCCTCTAGTGGTGACGGGGACTTACTGCCCTCTAGTGGTGACTTCCTGCCCTCTAGTGGTGACGGGGACTTACTGCCCTCTAGTGGTGACGGGGACTTACTGCCCTCTAGTGGTGACTTCCTGCCCTCTAGTGGTGACGGGGACTTACTGCCCTCTAGTGGTGACTTCCTGCCCTCTAGTGGTGACGGGGACTTACTGCCCTCTAGTGGTGACTTACTGCCCTCTAGTGGTGACGGTGACTTCCTGCAGAAGGCTGATGGAAGTCCAGCTTGTGTTCAGGAGAACAAGTGACATTAAAGTGATGAAATCCTGGTTCTGGAGCAGAACTCAGACGTTCCTTCTCTCGCCGGCCACAAATCACCTTCCCAGTGTCTCCGGTGTTCCTCGGGGACAGACGGCCTCGGGGACAGACGGCCTCGGGGACGTTTAAAGTCCGGAAAACAACTGACTCTGCGTTTAATTGTCGCGTTAGCGTCCCAGTGGCTGCCGGAGCTCAGAACAAGTTGGACGTCGCGCGTTTGGTCGTTGCAGAGATGTCGAGGGTAAAAAGAAAAACTGTGTTTCTGCATTTTCTGGACTTCAGTCGTCGTACAGCGCCAGCTAGCCCTCTCAGCTGAGAGGGCTAGCTGGCGCCGTCTCAGTTGAGAGGGCTAGCTGGCGTCGTCTCAGCTGAGAGGGCTAGCTGGCGCCGTCTCAGCTGAGAGGGCTAGCTGGCGCCGTCTCAGCTGAGAGGGCTAGCTGGCGCCGTCTCAGCTGAGAGGGCTAGCTGGCGCCGTCTCAGCTGAGAGGGCTAGCTGGCGCCGTCTCAGCTGAGAGGGCTAGCTGGCGCCGTCTCAGCTGAGAGGGCTAGCTGGCGCCGTCTCAGCTGAGAGGGCTAGCTGGCGCCGTCTCAGCTGAGAGGGCTAGCTGGCGCCGTCTCAGCTGGGTTGTAGCGGCAGATTGTGTAGCTGACATTATTTCCTAAGACCAGGCAACCAAACTAGACAAAGTGTGACTTGTAGTCCAGAAAATACGGTAATTCTCTTTATATAACAGCCAAAGAACCTTTCAAAGTAACGATTTCCACAGATTTGATGGAGATTCACAAACCAACCGTCGACCTTCGACGCTGCGCTGTCCCACCAGCACAAGCTAGCTTGCTCGTGCACTTGGCTGCCTCAGGCCCCCTAGTGGAGAAGTTCAGCACTGCAGGATGTTGACGTGATCGTTTGACTCCGTGTGCTTTGTACGTGAAGAATCGTCTTTTTGCCCTGAAGCGACCAAAACCTTGAATTCTAGCTAAAAGAGACCAAACACTTTGTTCTTTATGATATTCAGTTCCCCCCCCCCCCCCCCCCCCCCCCCCGCTGACATATCAGTCTGAACTTCCTCTAGAGCCAAACGCTTCACACCTCCGCCGCGTTTGCTTCACGGCGGACGATATTATCCAGTGTTGATTTGTGCTGATTGTGTTAATTTATTGTATCGTGGAAAGTTTCAGTAGAACGCCCCCCAGGTTAGCCCCCTGAGAAGTTAGCCCCCCCAGGTTAGCCCCCTGAGAAGTTAGCCCCCCCAGGTTAGCCCCCTGAGAAGTTAGCCCCCCCAGGTTAGCCCCCCCAGGTTAGCCCCCCAGGTTAGCCCCCTGAGGAGTTAGCCCCCCAGGTTAGCCCCCTGAGGAGTTAGCGGTGCGGCGCTCACGGGATGGTGTTGATCTGCGTCGGTTCCGCCAGAGGTTCCGTGACGTGGGCAGAACGAACGGCAGAACGCCACCGCCGGCGACAGGAAGTGTTTGAATGACCATCCGATGTGAAGTTGTTGTTTTTGTCTTTGTTCACTTCTGATTGTTACATTAGTTTATCGGTTCTTCTATTTCTGGGGAAGCAGAACAAGCTAGTGTGTAAAGAAACCACCGGTGTTACGCTGAGTTCTGCTCGCTCACTGGAAAGGTCCTTTCTCATTCTGAGTAAAGCAGGATTAAGAAGTATTCAATTAACTCCTCAAGCTGCAACGCTAACTCCTTGAAGCTAACTCTTTTAGCATTGAGGCTGACTCCTTGAAGCTAACTCCTTTAGCAGTCGTGCAGAACCCAGCGAACCGCCGGCCGTTAGAGTATGAAACCGTGTCGGCAGTTTTTCTGAGGATGTGAAGCACAAACGAGGACCTGCAGGACAAACGAGGACCTGCAGGACAAACGAGGACCTGCAGGACAAACGAGGACCTGCAGGACAGACGAGGACCTGCAGGACAAACGAGGACCTGCAGGACAAACGAGAACCTGCAGGACAGACGAGGACCTGCAGGACAGACGAGAACCTGCAGGACAGACGAGGACCTGCAGGACAAACGAGAACCTGCAGGACAGACGAGGACCTGCAGGACAAACGAGGACCTGCAGGACAAACGAGGACCTGCAGGACAAACGAGCTACGCTTTCGTTCTCTCGTGACCCATATGCTTCCTGACTCCAGGAGGCGCCGTTGCAGTGCATTGTGGGACTCTACACCGATCAGGCAAGGCGCCGTGAGAGCAGAAAAAGAAAAGCTGTTGGCGTGACGGTGACTGGCCGCTACGACGGAGGCAAGCGCAGGGAGTTAGCCGCTAAGCTAGTACCTGGAAATGACAACGTTCTTCCGACCGCAGAAAATTCGACAATCGGCAAAATTAGTAAATTAATAAAAGTTTCGAAAGTTTGTGTTGCTCTTTGTAGAACTTGGCTTTACGTCACTTTAGTTTAGTTTTTCGGTGAAAACGTGGCAAATTGTTCCGAGACGACGTCGTCAGAAGACAGAACGTCGTCGTCCTCACGTCGTCGTCGTCCTCACGTTTTCAGAACGTCGTCCTCACGTCGTCGTCGTCCTCACGTTATCAGAACGTCGTCCTCACGTCATCGTCGTCCTCACGTTATCAGAACGTCGTCCTCACGTCATCGTCGTCCTCACGTCATCGTCGTCCTCACGTCATCGTCGTCCTCACGTTATCAGAACGTCGTCCTCACGTTATCAGAACGTCATCGTCCTCACGTCGTCGTCGTCCTCACGTTATCAGAACGTCGTCCTCACGTCATCGTCGTCCTCACGTCGTCGTCGTCCTCACGTTATCAGAACGTCGTCATCGTCGTCCTCACGTCGTCGTCGTCCTCACGTTATCAGAACGTCATCGTCCTCACGTCGTCGTCGTCCTCACGTTATCAGAACGTCGTCCTCACGTCATCGTCGTCCTCACGTCGTCGTCGTCCTCACGTCATCGTCGTCCTCACGTTATCAGAACGTCGTCCTCACGTTATCAGAACGTCATCGTCCTCACGTCATCGTCGTCCTCACGTCGTCGTCGTCCTCACGTTATCAGAACGTCGTCGTCGTCGTCCTCACGTCGTCGTCGTCCTCACGTCATCGTCGTCCTCACGTTATCAGAACGTCGTCCTCACGTCATCGTCATCCTCACGTTATCAGAACGTCGTCCTCACGTCGTCGTCCTCACGTTATCAGAACGTCGTCCTCACGTTATCAGAACGTCGTCGTCGTCGTCCTCACGTCGTCGTCGTCATCAGAACGTCGTCGTCGTCCTCACGTCGTCGTCGTCCTCACGTCATCAGAACGTCGTCGTCGTCCTCACGTCATCGTCATCCTCACGTTATCAGAACATCGTCCTCACGTCGTCGTCGTCCTCACGTCGTCGTCGTCCTCACGTTATCAGAACGTCGTCCTCACGTCATCGTCGTCCTCACGTCATCGTCGTCCTCACGTTATCAGAACGTCGTCCTCACGTTATCAGAACGTCATCGTCCTCACGTCGTCGTCGTCCTTACGTCATCGTCGTCCTCACGTCGTCGTCGTCCTCACGTTATCAGAACGTCATCGTCCTCACGTCGTCGTCGTCCTCACGTTATCAGAACGTCGTCCTCACGTCATCGTCGTCCTCACGTCGTCGTCGTCCTCACGTCGTCGTCGTCCTCACGTTATCAGAACGTCGTCGTCGTCGTCCTCACGTCGTCGTCGTCCTCACGTCATCGTCGTCCTCACGTCATCGTCGTCCTCACGTTATCAGAACGTCGTCCTCACGTTATCAGAACGTCATCGTCCTCACGTCGTCGTCGTCCTCACGTTATCAGAACGTCGTCCTCACGTCATCGTCGTCCTCACGTCGTCGTCGTCCTCACGTTATCAGAACGTCGTCATCGTCGTCCTCACGTCGTCGTCGTCCTCACGTTATCAGAACGTCATCGTCCTCACGTCGTCGTCGTCCTCACGTTATCAGAACGTCGTCCTCACGTCATCGTCGTCCTCACGTCGTCGTCGTCCTCACGTTATCAGAACGTCGTCGTCGTCGTCCTCACGTCGTCGTCGTCCTCACGTCATCGTCGTCCTCACGTTATCAGAACGTCGTCCTCACGTCATCGTCATCCTCACGTTATCAGAACGTCGTCCTCACGTCGTCGTCCTCACGTTATCAGAACGTCGTCCTCACGTTATCAGAACGTCGTCGTCGTCGTCCTCACGTCGTCGTCGTCATCAGAACGTCGTCGTCGTCCTCACGTCGTCGTCGTCCTCACGTCATCAGAACGTCGTCGTCGTCCTCACGTCATCGTCATCCTCACGTTATCAGAACGTCGTCCTCACGTCATCGTCGTCCTCACGTCATCGTCGTCCTCACGTTATCAGAACGTCGTCCTCACGTTATCAGAACGTCATCGTCCTCACGTCGTCGTCGTCCTTACGTCATCGTCGTCCTCACGTCGTCGTCGTCCTCACGTTATCAGAACGTCATCGTCCTCACGTCGTCGTCGTCCTCACGTTATCAGAACGTCGTCCTCACGTCATCGTCGTCCTCACGTCGTCGTCGTCCTCACGTCGTCGTCGTCCTCACGTTATCAGAACGTCGTCGTCGTCGTCCTCACGTCGTCGTCGTCCTCACGTCATCGTCGTCCTCACGTCATCAGAACGTCGTCCTCACGTCATCGTCATCCTCACGTTATCAGAACGTCGTCCTCACGTCGTCGTCGTCCTCACGTTATCAGAACGTCGTCGTCGTCGTCCTCACGTCGTCGTCGTCATCAGAACGTCGTCGTCCTCACGTCGTCGTCGTCCTCACGTCATCAGAACGTCGTCGTCGTCCTCACGTCATCGTCATCCTCACGTTATCAGAACGTCGTCCTCACGTTATCGTCGTCCTCACGTTATCAGAACGTCGTCCTCACGTCATCGTCGTCCTCACGTTATCAGAACGTCGTCGTCCTCACGTCGTCGTCGTCCTCACGTTATCAGAACGTCGTCCTCACGTCATCGTCGTCCTCACGTCGTCGTCGTCCTCACGTTATCAGAACGTCGTCGTCCTCACGTCGTCGTCGTCCTCACGTTATCAGAACGTCGTCCTCACGTCGTCGTCGTCCTCACGTCGTCGTCGTCCTCACGTTATCAGAACGTCGTCCTCACGTCATCGTCGTCCTCACGTCATCGTCGTCCTCACGTTATCAGAACGTCGTCGTCCTCACGTCGTCGTCGTCCTCACGTTATCAGAACGTCGTCCTCACGTCGTCGTCGTCCTCACGTCGTCGTCGTCCTCACGTCATCAGAACATCGTCCTCACGTCGTCGTCGTCCTCACGTCGTCGTCGTCCTCACGTTATCAGAACGTCGTCCTCACGTCATCGTCGTCCTCACGTCATCGTCGTCCTCACGTTATCAGAACGTCGTCCTCACGTTATCAGAACGTCATCGTCCTCACGTCGTCGTCGTCCTTACGTCATCGTCGTCCTCACGTCGTCGTCGTCCTCACGTTATCAGAACGTCATCGTCCTCACGTCGTCGTCGTCCTCACGTTATCAGAACGTCGTCCTCACGTCATCGTCGTCCTCACGTCGTCGTCGTCCTCACGTCGTCGTCGTCCTCACGTTATCAGAACGTCGTCGTCGTCGTCCTCACGTCGTCGTCGTCCTCACGTCATCGTCGTCCTCACGTCATCAGAACGTCGTCCTCACGTCATCGTCATCCTCACGTTATCAGAACGTCGTCCTCACGTCGTCGTCGTCCTCACGTTATCAGAACGTCGTCGTCGTCGTCCTCACGTCGTCGTCGTCATCAGAACGTCGTCGTCCTCACGTCGTCGTCGTCCTCACGTTATCAGAACGTCGTCGTCGTCCTCACGTCATCGTCATCCTCACGTTATCAGAACGTCGTCCTCACGTCATCGTCGTCCTCACGTTATCAGAACGTCGTCGTCCTCACGTCGTCGTCGTCCTCACGTTATCAGAACGTCGTCCTCACGTCATCGTCGTCCTCACGTTATCAGAACGTCGTCGTCCTCACGTCATCGTCGTCCTCACGTTATCAGAACGTCGTCGTCCTCACGTCGTCGTCGTCCTCACGTTATCAGAACGTCGTCGTCCTCACGTCGTCGTCGTCCTCACGTTATCAGAACGTCGTCCTCACGTCGTCGTCGTCCTCACGTTATCAGAACGTCGTCCTCACGTCATCGTCGTCCTCACGTCATCGTCGTCCTCACGTTATCAGAACGTCGTCGTCCTCACGTCGTCGTCGTCCTCACGTTATCAGAACGTCGTCCTCACGTCGTCGTCGTCCTCACGTCGTCGTCGTCCTCACGTTATCAGAACGTCGTCCTCACGTCATCGTCGTCCTCACGTCATCGTCGTCCTCACGTCATCGTCGTCCTCACGTCATCGTCGTCCTCACGTTATCAGAACGTCGTCCTCACGTTATCAGAACGTCATCGTCCTTACGTCGTCGTCGTCCTCACGTCGTCGTCCTCACGTCGTCGTCGTCCTCACGTTATCAGAACGTCATCGTCCTCACGTCGTCGTCGTCCTCACGTTATCAGAACGTCGTCCTCACGTCATCGTCGTCCTCACGTCGTCGTCGTCCTCACGTTATCAGAACGTCGTCCTCACGTCATCGTCGTCCTCACGTCGTCGTCGTCCTCACGTCGTCGTCGTCCTCACGTTATCAGAACGTCGTCCTCACGTCATCAGAACGTCGTCGTCGTCCTCACGTCATCGTCATCCTCACGTTATCAGAACATCGTCCTCACGTCGTCGTCGTCCTCACGTTATCAGAACGTCGTCGTCCTCACGTCATCGTCGTCCTCACGTTATCAGAACGTCGTCCTCACGTCGTCGTCGTCCTCACGTCATCGTCGTCCTCACGTTATCAGAACGTCGTCCTCACGTTATCAGAACGTCGTCCTCACGTCGTCGTCGTCCTTACGTCATCGTCGTCCTCACGTCGTCGTCGTCCTCACGTCGTCGTCGTCCTCACGTTATCAGAACGTCGTCGTCGTCGTCCTCACGTCGTCGTCGTCCTCACGTCATCGTCGTCCTCACGTCATCGTCGTCCTCACGTTATCAGAACGTCGTCCTCACGTTATCAGAACGTCATCGTCCTCACGTCGTCGTCGTCCTCACGTTATCAGAACGTCGTCCTCACGTCATCGTCGTCCTCACGTCGTCGTCGTCCTCACGTTATCAGAACGTCGTCATCGTCGTCCTCACGTCGTCGTCGTCCTCACGTTATCAGAACGTCATCGTCCTCACGTCGTCGTCGTCCTCACGTTATCAGAACGTCGTCCTCACGTCATCGTCGTCCTCACGTCGTCGTCGTCCTCACGTTATCAGAACGTCGTCGTCGTCGTCCTCACGTCGTCGTCGTCCTCACGTCATCGTCGTCCTCACGTTATCAGAACGTCGTCCTCACGTCATCGTCATCCTCACGTTATCAGAACGTCGTCCTCACGTCGTCGTCCTCACGTTATCAGAACGTCGTCCTCACGTTATCAGAACGTCGTCGTCGTCGTCCTCACGTCGTCGTCGTCATCAGAACGTCGTCGTCGTCCTCACGTCGTCGTCGTCCTCACGTCATCAGAACGTCGTCGTCGTCCTCACGTCATCGTCATCCTCACGTTATCAGAACATCGTCCTCACGTCGTCGTCGTCCTCACGTCGTCGTCGTCCTCACGTTATCAGAACGTCGTCCTCACGTCATCGTCGTCCTCACGTTATCAGAACGTCGTCGTCGTCGTCCTCACGTCGTCGTCGTCCTCACGTTATCAGAACGTCGTCCTCACGTCATCAGAACGTCGTCGTCGTCCTCACGTCATCGTCATCCTCACGTCATCAGAACGTCGTCGTCGTCCTCACGTCGTCGTCGTCCTCACGTTATCAGAACGTCGTCGTCCTCACGTCATCGTCGTCCTCACGTTATCAGAACGTCGTCCTCACGTCGTCGTCGTCCTCACGTTATCAGAACGTCGTCCTCACGTCGTCGTCGTCCTCACGTTATCAGAACGTCGTCCTCACGTCGTCGTCGTCCTCACGTTATCAGAACGTCGTCCTCACGTCGTCGTCGTCCTCACGTTATCAGAACGTCGTCCTCACGTCATCGTCGTCCTCACGTCATCAGAACGTCGTCGTCGTCCTCACGTCATCGTCGTCCTCACGTTATCAGAACGTCGTCCTCACGTCATCGTCGTCCTCACGTTATCAGAACGTCGTCCTCACGTCATCGTCGTCCTCACGTTATCAGAACGTCGTCCTCACGTCATCGTCGTCCTCACGTTATCAGAACGTCGTCCTCACGTCGTCGTCCTCTCCAGGACGCCCGTCTCTCTGGACCATTGATCGAACTGTTTTTCCTCCTGACGTCTTGAAAAGCTGCAGAAGTTTGAATCCTAAAGGTGAAACTTGTCTCTTCTCTCGTTTTGTCTCGTTGAAGCAGGAAGTCAAGTCAATAGCAACTTTCCTCCGTCACTCACTTTGTCCTTTTCCACATTTTTGAATGTGATCAAGAAAAGAAAAGATTCTCTTTTGCGTTTGATTGATGATTGAAGCTAGAAGTAGTTTTTAAATGAACTTGTGGATTGAGTCCAGACGAAATGTGCTTTTGTTTGTTTTCATGAAATCTGAGCAGAGGTGACCTTACCAGGCCAAACCTTCGTCGTACGTCATCCTCCTCCTCCTCCTCACCGGCAGCGTCTGTAGTCCCGTGTTTACGTTCAGATCCAACGCCCAGGTTTTCCGCTCCGTGTTTCCTTTGCGTGTTGAGGGTCGGCGGTGAACGTGATTGGCCGCCGCCTCACATTGTCATTTGGCTCCAGCCTCACCTGCTCATCCCTCCCTCTTCCTCCTTGCTTTGCCATTCCGCCGCCTTGCTGTGAGGAAATGAAGGGAAGCTTCAAACTGCCGGTTCATTTTCTGGCTGATCTTGACGGAACTCCTGCGTCTTTAATGAACTGGTGGCGTTAAAACGTGTGAAACAAACAAAGTAGAAAATGTTTGATAATCATCCCATTGCACATAGTTTACAATCTTTTAATTCTGTGGGGAAATGTTTGTTTTATTGTGTTAATATTGGAGATTAAACTTGTAAATATTCCATTAAGGGCAAATGAGCCGTTCTACATTTCTATGAAAATCTTCTGGATTCAAATATGAACGAGCAGCAGACTTTTTAAGAAACTATATTTGTTACACTTCTATTGTGAATAAAACCAATCTTTTATGAAATGCTGCTTTTGGACTTGAATTTGCTGTGGGTGTGTGTGTGTGTGTGTGTGTGTGTGTGTGTGTGTGTGTGTGTGTGTGTGTGTGTGTGTGTGTGTGTGTGTGTGTGTGTGACATGACAGCTGTTAAATGAAGAAATGAGGCGAATGAGTTTTGTTTGTCACCGTGTGCTGGAAAGTGTCTGTGACTGAAGGCTGCACACACACACACACACACACACACACACACACACACACACACACACACACACACACACACACACACACACACCTGAGTGTCTCGGTCCATTTCAGCGGTATGGAGCCTTACGGAGCGGTACGGAGCCTTACGGAGCGGTACGCAGCCTTACGGAGCGGTATGGAGCGGTACGCAGCCTTACGGAGCGGTACGGAGCCTTACGGAGCGGTACGCAGCCTTACGGAGCGGTACGCAGCCTTACGGAGCGGTATGGAGCCTTCCGGAGCGGTACGCAGCCTTACGGAGCGGTACGCAGCCTTACGGAGCGGTATGGAGCCT
>NC_137667.1:257500-262500 GCF_963422515.1 Blennius ocellaris | reverse complement strand
GTCCGGGAGCTGGTTGGTCACGTGACGCCCGGGTTGTTGACTTGTTTTCGGGTTGGAGGTCGTAAACAAATATGAGGCCGAGATGTAAATAAGCAGCAAATAGCTGGAAATGTTTGTGTTGAAACGAGCCGAGCGCTGCCAGAAGGACGAGACAGGACGAGACAGGACGAGACAGGACGATGCAGGACGATGCAGGACGAGACAGGACGAGACAGGACGATGCAGGACGAGACAGGACGATTCAGGACGATGCAGGACGAGACAGGACGATGCAGGACGATTCAGGACGATTCAGGACGAGACAGGACGAGGCAGGAAGACAGGACGATGCAGGACGAGACAGGACGAGGCAGGACGATTCAGGACGATTCAGGACGAGACAGGACGAGGCAGGAAGACAGGACGATGCAGGACGAGACAGGACGAGGCAGGACGATTCAGGACGATGCAGGAAGACAGGACGAGACAGGACGAGGCAGGACGAGACAGGACGATGCAGGAAGACAGGACGATGCAGGACGAGACAGGACGAGACAGGACGATTCAGGACGAGGCAGGATGATGCAGGACGAGACAGGACGAGACAGGACGATTCAGGACGAGACAGGACGATGCAGGAAGAGACAGGACAATGCAGGACGATGCAGGATGAGACAGGACGAGGCAGGACGATGCAGGAAGACAGGATGATGCAGGACGAGACAGGAAGACAAGACAATGCAGGACGAGGCAGGACGATGCAGGAAGGCAGGACGAGACAGGACGATGCAGGACGAGGCAGGACGATGCAGGACGAGGCAGGACGAGACAGGACGATGCAGGACGAGACAGGACAATGCAGGACGATGCAGGATGAGACAGGACGAGGCAGGACGATGCAGGAAGACAGGATGATGCAGGACGAGACAGGAAGACAGGATGATGCAGGACGAGACAGGAAGACAGGACAATGCAGGACGAGACAGGACGATGCAGGACGATGCAGGAAGGCAGGACGAGGCAGGACGATGCAGGAAGGCAGGACGAGGCAGGACGAGACAGGACGAGGCAGGACGATGCAGGACGAGGCAGGACGAGACAGGACGAGGCAGGACGATGCAGGACGAGGCAGGACGATGCAGGAAGACAGGACGAGACAGGACGATGCAGGGAGGCAGGACGAGACAGGACGATGCAGGAAGACAGGACGAGACAGGACGATGCAGGACGATGCAGGAAGACAGGACGAGGCAGGACGAGACAGGACGATGCAGGACGAGGCAGGACGATACAGGACGATGCAGGAAGACAGGACAATTCAGGACGAGACAGGACGAGGCAGGACGATGCAGGACGATGCAGGACGAGACAGGACGATGCAGGACGAGACAGGACGATGCAGGACGATTCAGGATGAGACAGGACGAGACAGGACGATTCAGGACGAGACAGGACGAGACAAGACGATTCAGGACGAGACAGGACGAGACAGGACGATGCAGCACGAGACAGGACGAGACAGGACGATTCAGGACGATGCAGGACGATTCAGGACGATTCAGGATGAGACAGGACGAGGCAGGACGATGCAGGAAGACAGGACGATGCAGGACGAGACAGGACGAGGCAGGACGATTCAGGACGATGCAGGAAGACAGGACGATGCAGGACGAGACAGGACGAGGCAGGACGAGACAGGACGATGCAGGAAGACAGGACGATGCAGGACGAGACAGGACGAGACAGGACGATTCAGGACGATGCAGGACGAGACAGGACGAGACAGGACGATGCAGGAAGAGACAGGACGATGCAGGAAGAGACAGGACGATGCAGGATGAGACAGGACGAGGCAGGACGATGCAGGAAGACAGGATGATGCAGGACGAGACAGGAAGACAGGACAATGCAGGACGAGGCAGGACGATGCAGGAAGGCAGGACGAGACAGGACGATGCAGGACGAGGCAGGACGATGCAGGATGAGACAGGACGATGCAGGAAGACAGGATGATGCAGGACGAGACAGGAAGACAGGACAATGCAGGACGAGGCAGGACGATGCAGGAAGGCAGGACGAGACAGGACGATGCAGGACGAGGCAGGACGAGGCAGGACGAGACAGGACGATGCAGGAAGACAGGACGATGCAGGACGAGACAGGACAATGCAGGACGATGCAGGATGAGACAGGACGAGGCAGGACGATGCAGGAAGACAGGATGATGCAGGACGAGACAGGAAGACAGGACGAGGCAGGACGATGCAGGAAGGCAGGACGAGACAGGACGAGGCAGGACGATGCAGGAAGACAGGACGAGACAGGACGATGCAGGGAGGCAGGACGAGACAGGACGATGCAGGAAGACAGGACGAGACAGGACGATGCAGGATGAGACAGGACGAGGCAGGACGATGCAGGACGATGCAGGAAGACAGGACGAGGCAGGACGAGACAGGACGATGCAGGACGATACAGGACGATGCAGGAAGACAGGACAATGCAGGACGAGGCAGGACGATGCAGGGCGAGACAGGACGATGCAGGACGATGCAGGACGAGACAGGACGAGACAGGACGATTCAGGACGAGACAGGACGATGCAGGATGAGACAGGATGAGACAGGACGATGCAGGACGATTCAGGACGAGACAGGACGAGACAGGACGATGCAGGATGAGACAGGACGATGCAGGACGATTCAGGACGATTCAGGATGAGACAGGACGAGGCAGGAAGACAGGACGATGCAGGACGAGACAGGACGATGCAGGAAGACAGGACGAGGCAGGACGAGACAGGACGAGACAGGACGATGCAGGAAGACAGGACGATGCAGGAAGAGACAGGACAATGCAGGACGATGCAGGATGAGACAGGACGAGGCAGGACGATGCAGGAAGACAGGATGATGCAGGACGAGACAGGAAGACAGGACAATGCAGGACGAGGCAGGACGATGCAGGAAGGCAGGACGAGACAGGATGATGCAGGACGAGGCAGGACGATGCAGGACGAGGCAGGACGAGACAGGACGATGCAGGAAGACAGGACGATGCAGGACGAGACAGGACAATGCAGGACGATGCAGGACGAGACAGGAAGACAGGACGAGACAGGACGAGGCAGGACGATTCAGGACGATGCAGGAAGACAGGACGAGACAGGACGAGGCAGGACGATTCAGGACGATGCAGGAAGACAGGACGAGACAGGACGAGGCAGGACGAGACAGGACGATGCAGGAAGACAGGACGATGCAGGACGATGCAGGACGAGACAGGACGATTCAGGACGAGACAGGACGATGCAGGAAGACAGGACGATGCAGGAAGAGACAGGACAATGCAGGACGATACAGGATGAGACAGGACGAGGCAGGACGATGCAGGAAGACAGGATGATGCAGGACGAGACAGGAAGACAGGACAATGCAGGACGAGGTAGGACGATGCAGGAAGGCAGGACGAGACAGGATGATGCAGGACGAGGCAGGACGATGCAGGACGAGGCAGGACGAGACAGGACGATGCAGGAAGACAGGACGATGCAGGACGAGACAGGACAATGCAGGACGATGCAGGACGAGGCAGGACGAGACAGGAAGACAGGACGAGACAGGACGAGGCAGGACGATTCAGGACGATGCAGGAAGACAGGACGAGACAGGACGAGGCAGGACGAGACAGGACGATGCAGGAAGACAGGACGATGCAGGACGAGACAGGACGAGACAGGACTATTCAGGACGATGCAGGACGATGCAGGACGAGACAGGACGATTCAGGACGAGACAGGACGATGCAGGAAGACAGGACGATGCAGGAAGAGACAGGACAATGCAGGACGATACAGGATGAGACAGGACGAGGCAGGACGATGCAGGAAGACAGGATGATGCAGGACGAGACAGGAAGACAGGACAATGCAGGACGAGGCAGGACGATGCAGGAAGGCAGGACGAGACAGGACGATGCAGGACGAGGCAGGACGAGGCAGGACGAGGCAGGACGAGACAGGACGATGCAGGAAGACAGGACGATGCAGGACGAGACAGGACAATGCAGGACGAGGCAGGACGAGGCAGGACGATGCAGGACGAGGCAGGACGAGGCAGGACGAGGCAGGACGAGGCCTTGATCGTCAGAACGACCACAACAAGACGTACAGTTGACGGGTTTGTAAACAGAGTCTGGCGTGAAACGAAAAGGCTTCATGCATCTGCAGATCGTTTCTCATCACATTGACCAGATCGTCTAAATAAAGTAACTGGGTCTGGTAATAAAGTAACTGGGTCTGGTAATAAAGTAACTGGGTCTGGTAATAAAGTAACTGGGTCTGGTAATAAAGTAACTGGGTCTGGTAATAAAGTAACTGGGTCTGGTAATAAAGTAACTGGGTCTGGTAATAAAGTAACTTGGTCTGGTAATAAAGTAACTGGGTCTGGTAATAAAGTAACTGGGTCTGGTAATAAAGTAACTGGGTCTGGTAATAAAGTAACTGGGTCTGGTAATAAAGTAACTGGGTCTGGTAATAAAGTAACTGGGTCTGGTAATAAAGTAACTGGGTCTGGTAATAAAGTAACTTGGTCTGGTAATAAAGTAACTGGGTCTGGTAATAAAGTAACTTGGTCTGGTAATAAAGTAACTGGGTCTGGTAATAAAGTAACTGGGTCTGGTAATAAAGTAACTTGGTCTGGTAATAAAGTAACTGGGTCTGGTAATAAAGTAACTTGGTCAGTAGATAAAGTAACTTGGTCTGGTAATAAAGTAACGCCCCGTATCGCCCCGTAACGTCCCGTAACGCCCCGTATCGCCCCGTAACGTCCCGTAACGCCCCGTATCGCCCCGTAACGTCCCGTAACGCCCCGTTTCGCCCCGCATCGCCCCGCATCGCCCCGCATCGCCCCGTATCGCCCCGTAACGCCCCGTATCGCCCCGTAACGTCCCGTAACGCCCCGCATCGCCCCGTAACGCCCCGTATCGCCCCGTTTCGCCCCGTAACGCCCCGTATCGCCCCG